>NC_089781.1:6636896-6646896 GCF_040412425.1 Macrobrachium rosenbergii
CCTTGCTGCCTGCCTTATTTGGTATGGCATGTGTCCCGTCTGATTTTACACATGCCATAACTACATATATACACATATGTCTCGATACTATCACATTTTGTACTCTATATTGACGCAATTTAAAAGGCGAACTACTAGATATTAAAAATGTTAGAAAGAGAAGGAAATTTCAAAAATATTAAATTATTAAATGCACTACTCTGGGTTTTTTTCACAAATGCAATTTCGTTTTTTGTTTACGACAAAGGCATGAGTTTCATTAGCATACATTCTTAATTACAGAAAAACACTATAAGCAAGTTCTAACAAAGTAAAGTGTACTTCTAAACTCGAAATAAGCAAGAGGTATTTTTAAATGAAAATAAGAAATATAAATGTCTATAGAATCTATATCTAAAAAACACCATGTGCGTAAACCTTAGTCAGAGTGGCATACCACTCCTCCCTAATCTTCGAAATCAGCGTTCTAATAATTCCGCCCTCCTTCCCCTTGGGATATATTAATCCGGTTGGAAAATCCCGTTTTATTATTCTGTCCCGCTGAAGCCTCAATTTCAAAGCAGCAGTCCCCTTCCAATGTCTATATTTCAAAGGATTACTTGTTTGTGTGGGTTTCAAACCAAAGGCACTTTGAGGAGTTTCTAAACCCTTTTATCCTTTACCAGTTCATCTGCAGTTGTTTTATGTAAGGAGTGATATGGTAAACACAGAAACTTAATACAATTTTATCACCTTCTGACCGCCATACATCTTTTTTTTTTTGGTGTTTTTCCTCTCTGATTTTTATGACTGGTAGTCATTTTCTAAATATATTTTTTACCTTAACGTTTTCCAAGGTCACCGGGTAATGTGAAAGAACCAAATTTTAAAAACATTTTTCTTTTGTAATACATAAACTATGATAGCTAGAGGTTTCCAGTCTTCAGAATGTAACATCAAGTATTGAAGGTATTGTTTTAGGTATTTCATGGTCGCATGTCATTTAAATGTCATTATTTAGATTATCTATGATTGTAAAGAAACTCAGAAGGTAGATACCATGATGGTTAATGAGTATTCTCCCCATGAATCTTATTGCCTTGGCTGATTTTCCAAGATCACCGGTCAATGTAATAGTCAAAATTTCACTTTTCTCTGATTCTGATGAAACTTGGTAGACACGCAAGATGTGAAACAATGTAATATACTACCATGATTAGCCGAACTCTACATGCAATTGCATCATATAATGTCGACATCGATTGGTAGTATTTACCTGTTCGTCAGTAATGACAAAACCGAAGTCTTACTTCTGATATTGCTTTGGCAACATTTAGTTCTTTATGGGTGTTCATTTCTGTATAAAGGTATAGATAACCAACATAGTTCTGTGCCTCCAAACGAAGCTTTGTTTTAAAGTAACAAATCAGTACTCGAAGAAATAATTGTGGAGGCATTCTGGTCATAAACCCTTCTTCCATAATGGGTGGTACAGCCATGAACAAAGAATTAAAAACTAATGCTGCCTCCCCTGGCGCTTTGCTTAACCTGGCCTGACCTGCTCGGGCATATGGCAGAACTACTCAGATCTTCAGGTCTCAGCCATATATCCGGATTAAACACCACTTCCACCCGAAAAGAAAAAAATAAAACCGGGATTCATAGAATTTGTAAATGAGTGCCAGCCATTCACTGCAACGAGGCCTATGTTTAAACTTGAACAGTCCATAAAAAAACCGGTAATCTTAAACCTGACTCTAAACTAAATCTCCATATTGAATTTGATAATTGTCGATTACTATTCTGTATATTTCATTCTTCATTTTACATTCTGCATCCTTTATCACTCAACATACTTTTGACGGCTCTTCTGCTTGCCTGTAATATTCAGTACTTTACCCTTCATTCCTCTTTCCACTTCCTATATCACTCTACTTTTCGTTTTAGACATTTAGAATTTTACCCCTCATTTCCTATTTCCACTTCCTTGCCACTTATCTAACTGCCTCTCACAACAGAGGTAAAGGTGCGGGCAACCACTGTCGATGTCAAACACAGACCTGAAAGAAAAAGAAAAAACTCTGGAGAACACGCACACATTCACACACAAACACGCACACACACATAAAACACACACACACACATATATAAATATATACATATGTATATAGTGTATATACAAAAAAATATATATATATATATATATATATATATATATATATATATATATATATATATATATATATATATATATATATATATATATATATATATATATATATATATATATATATATATATATATATGTATATATATATAGTATACTGTATATATATATATATATGTAAATGGTTTTGAACGTGTTCCGAATTTGAACGTATTCTTGTTTTATCATTAGTATGAGTCACTGGTACACAAACAGAGAAGATTAAAATGATGCCATGTAATGAAATACAATTTTTATAAATATTTTCACACTTTTAAATAGGTTGGGTTTTGATTTTTTTTATATATTTTTATACCTTATATTTAGTCTATATAAGTAATGGTATTTAGTTATCCGGCCAACGGCCTTTGTTAAAAAATTAAAATTATATATGTATATACATATATATATATATATATATATATATATATATATATATATATATATATATATATATACATATATATATATATATACATATAATACATAACAGAATTTTTAATGCAAAGACTTTTGGCCGGATAACTAAATACCTTTATTTAGACTAAGTACAAGGATACAAAAATATAAAGAAAAATCAAAACCCAACGCAGATAAGTGTCAAAATGTTTATAAAAAAATGTATTTCAATACGTGTCATCATTTTAATCTTAGTCTTCTCTATTTCTCTACCAATGGCTCATAGTCTTCTCTATTTCTCTACCAGTGGCTCATAGTCTTCTCTATTTCTCTACCAATGGCTCATATAGTATTCTTTATTTCTCTACCAATGGCTCAACGTCTTCACTATTTCTCTACCAGTGGCTCATATAGTATTCTTTATTTCTCTACCAATGGCTCAAAGTCTTCACTATTTCTCTACCAGTGGCTCATATAGTATTCTTTATTTCTCTACCAATGGCTTATAGTCTTCTCTATTTCTCTCCTCTCTACCAATGGCTTATAGTCTTCTCTATTTCTCTACCAGTGGCTCATAGTCTTTCTCTACCAATGGCTCATATAGTATTCTTTATTTCTCTGCCAATGGTTCATAGTCTTCTCTATTTCTCTACCAGTGGCTCATATAGTATTCTTTATTTCTCTACCAATGGCTTATAGTCTTCTCTATTTCTCTACTCTCTACCAATGGCTCATAGTCTTCTCTATTTCTCTACCAGTGGCTCATAGTCTTCTTTATTTCTCTACCAATGGCTCATAGTCTTCTCTATTTCTCTACCAGTGGCTCATATAGTATTCTTTATTTCTCTACCAATGTCTCATAGTCTTCTCTATTTCTCTACCAGTGGCTCATAGTCTTCTCTATTTCTCTACTAACGGCTCATAGTCTTCTCTATTTCTCTACTAATGGCTCATAGTCTTCTCTATTTCTCTACTACCCGCTCATAGTCTTCTCTATTTCTCTACTAACGGCTCATAGTCTTCTCTATTTCTCTACTAACGGCTCATAGTCTTCTCTATTTCTCTACTAATGACTCATAGTCTTCTCTGTTTCTCTACCAATGGCTCATACTTATGAAAAAACAAGTATACGTTCAAAACCGCTTGAGGGGATTAAAGGTATAAACTAATTTATCATAAATAGTCTAAATATAAACAAATGGAAGAACCTAGTATGACTGCTGACAAATTACAATCCGTCTTTAAATAGCATTAATTAGCATTCCTAATGCAAATTAATACGTGGAAAATTTCTATATGTTATGAAAGGTCATGAAGAAATTTCTGTTACCATCAGATTGAAACACATCATATTCATGCAAACGATAACTGTGGACGTTTTCTAATATTAACTTATTTTTAAATTTGAAATAAAAGTTTCTGATAGCCCACAGAACTCATACTGACAAAAGGAAACGATTAAAATGACTAATATTGAATTAATTAATATGTAGAGCATTAGGACTATACGGGTAAGCAATAAAACGGATGTACAAGAGACGTATTAACACCTGTTAAGTATAACTCAACTTTCGAATAGGACAAACACATTTCTACATATCGCAGGAGCAAGCATCGTTGGTTCTCTTGCAAGCAACGGGCATAAACTGGAAGTCTAAGACAATGGTAACAATGAATATGTATATATTATATTATATATATATTAATTTACCCAATATATTATATATATATATATATATATATATATATATATATATATATATATATATAGGTCCCCTTTTCCTTAAAAATTAAGTTTTCTTGATATACAAAGTTAAACTTACAAATCTGTCAACCATATTCTTTTATATTCAGGCAGGTATAAATGGATATTGCACGTATGCTCAAGAAATATTTTCTGAATACTTTTCAAGGTTTTTAATCGCAATGAATAGTCTATCTAGTGAAGTCTGTAGCCTTATCTAGTCTGTATCAGAAATATATGAATTAACTGTAACAAAACTCACTACCCTGACTCCCTTATATTATTCACAGACTCCCCTACAGGTTCGGTTTCGTGTTCACTTTTACAACAGTAACCATAAAATTAAGTCCCAAACCTATATAATTACACGTATGAGAAACAAAAACGCTCACAAAAAATATACACGTTATGCCCAGGCGCACAACACGTATTCCAAGGAAATTTCATGTTACCGAGCAGGCATACTTTGAAAAGACATCATAACAAAAGGACGAATGTATCTTGCATAGGCTATCGTCAATTCACGCAGACCATGCGATGGAAATCCCCGCCGGAATTGATAATCCCACGGCAAATATGACGCACTTCTATTACCTAGGGTTGAAAAGGCGGCGGCGAATAATGAATAAATGGAGAATAATAAAGCTCTTGGTCGGTATAACTGCAAGCAGATCAATACCTCAACTCAGGTCTTTCCTAGCTGACCCTCTACCACCACCTCCAGCTAATACATATACAAACACACACACACATACACACAATCCACCTACTCCTACATCCAACAAGGCTCATCCACCCATCATCCATCACGCGCGAATTAATTTGAGAAGTTTTTCGCGCGAAAAGTATCATCGTAAAGTGGCGGGAAAGTCGTAAACCGTTGACGGGGCTTCGTGAGCCGACGCCGTTACTCGGTCCTGCATCAGCCACGGAGATATATTGAAGACATTTTTCAGCGTTTCCACAATATGTTTTGGGCAAGGGGAAAGACCGAAGGAGAGGAGGGTGGGGGTTGTGGGAGGAGGGGCGATAATATAAGGATAGACGGGGGGTAATAGGGAGATCGAACCTTTAATGGGGATGTTTGGTAGGGGAAGGAGGGAGCAGCAGAGAAGGCCTTTGTTTTCATCTTGCTAATTGAATGCCGCGTGAGCCGCTGAGTGAATATACATATATATATATACATAGTGAATGCCTTTCTATTTCACTCACATTTGCCTGCAAGGCGAGTCCGACCATCTCCACTCCATCAGCTGAATATAGATAAGATGGGGATCGTGCCTGAGTCGTGCGGAAGGCAAATGGGGGACCTAGCCGAGATTGACGAATGTGTTACTGGTGTGGATGGGAGAAAGCAGAATTAAATGGCAATGCTTTCGAGCAGGTGAAAGGAAAAGGCAAGAAGAAAAAGGACGAAGAAGGGGGAGGCATATCTAGCCATGGATAGAGAGAATAGGAAGGCGAGATTTGGTTGGAGGTGACGCGGCGAGAGAGAGAGAGAGAGAGAGAGGGAGAGAGGGAGAGAGAGCAGGGGGAACTGCATGCATGTTTGGCCGTCCTGCGAGGGGAAGAGGATTCGAGCGATGTTTTTCATTTTCTTTCCAAAAGGTAACGCCACCGACGAACTTCCTTATAGGTGGGTGGAGGGGAAGGCAAAAGAAGGGAGTGTCATGAGATGTCTGAGTGAACGCCCCCTTTCCCTCCTCCTATACACCCTCCCTTTGACTAATGTTTTCCTTAGACTATCTATCGTTTAATGAATAAGTGTGATGATTAGGAATACCGACAGTATGCACTATATCATCCATCTTCTTATGTTAACGCAGCCCGCCCTCCGCACAAGGCGCGCGATCTCACTGGCCGGGAGCAAAAAAGACCAAACCGACGGCCCGTCCCAGCCGCGCGCCAATTGGCTGCGCTGGCGATAAGCACTTAGCACCATCCTATCGGCTGATGCCTGTGGTGCCGGTGGGCGTGCACTAGACAGAGCCAACCCCTGCAGTATCGCAGGATGGAAACGTGAGCTAAGGTTTGTCTTGGAGTATAGTTTGGGTGTTCCTTTAGTGTGGGTTGGACGTACGCCATCGTGTGCTGTGCGCCTGACTTAGTTGTGTTAGTGACCACGACACGAGAGAGATAGATACAGACGGAGGGAGAGGAAGAGAGCAGTCTTTTTTTTAAACTTGATTCTTCTGCTGGGGTGGGTGTAGTGGGTGTTGATCAACATTAGTACCGTGGCGGATTATATTATGATAGTGGGGTCTATGAGTGAGGCGGGCGGACACCCAGGGGCCCCACACCTGGCGCCACCAACACTCCCGCCCCAGTCCTCGCTCTCCCCGCCCTCAGGGATGCTCCCTTCCTTCGGTTTTACTCAAGAGCAGGTCGCCTGCGTGTGCGAAGTCCTGCAGCAGAGCGGGAACATCGAAAGGCTTGGCCGGTTTCTGTGGTCACTTCCAGCGTGTGAGCACCTCCACAAGAACGAGTCCGTCCTCAAAGCAAAGGCCCTGGTCGCCTTCCACAGGGGCAACTTCAAGGACCTCTACAGGATCCTGGAGTCCCACAATTTCTCGCCGCAAAATCACAGCAAACTGCAACAATTATGGTTGAAGGCTCATTACATTGAGGCGGAGAAGTTGCGAGGGCGGCCCCTAGGTGCCGTGGGCAAGTACCGGGTGAGGCGTAAATTCCCGTTGCCCAGGACGATATGGGACGGCGAGGAGACGTCCTATTGTTTTAAGGAAAAGTCAAGAAACGTTCTACGGGAGTGGTACGCCCACAATCCCTACCCGTCGCCCAGGGAAAAGAGAGAACTCGCCGAAGCCACGGGCCTTACCACCACGCAAGTTTCCAACTGGTTTAAGAATCGCCGACAGCGGGACAGAGCCGCCGAGCAGAAAGATGGGTAGGTTATGTCACCCTTTTCCTTCTTTTTATTTCTCCCTTCAGCCACTCCTCTCGAGTAGATGTCAACGACAACGAGCATTTTTATTTCATATTGCTTCCCCTTTCCTCACATTTTCAGATTTTTTCATTTTGATGATTTTAAAAGCCTACGATTTACCTGGTATGCTAATAATATTCACAAAGGTTCCGTCGTACGGATCGTCCTCAGAATACGTTTCGTGTTAAGAAACATGTCATTTGCGACGACGGCTTGCCATTAGCTTCTTCCGCTTGGATGCCATCTCTGTTATAGTGAACAAGGTCGCTGGGACTGTAGTACAATTTTAATCAACGACTATTGTGCTACACTCCACACACATTTTTCTCTCTCTCTCTCTTTCTCTCTCTCTCTGCATTTCTTACTTTTGAAAATTACAATATACCAACCGTAAATTACAAAAAATTACTAAGTATTGTATTTCTGTTTACAGATTATATTGTACAGATATTACAAGCTGAATCAATAAATTTCTTTACAGTAATAAAATTCGCAATGCTCCGTAGACATTAAAAAATGTTGTAGGTAAAGATAGAAGTCGTTGAACGTTCTGTAAAATAACAAAACTGTAAAATAACAAAACAAGTAAACTATCAAACTGAACCTAGCTATTTATATTTTTATCTCCACTAAGATTTTTTATAACCTTAAGATCTGGACAATTTTCACGAAAATATAGTGGTTAAAAAGCTTAAATTGGCATCGTATCATAGGCTTTATTCTTGGGGAATAAACTCATCACAGGTAAATTCTCAACGATAGAAACACTGAAACGTTTAAATTATCATGGACTTCCTCAAAATTTTTTCCAAGTATGGAGAAAATTTTTCGTTTCTGAATTATGTTCTAGCAGTGACAATTATGATGTTATGTATGCAATAATCAGTATTTTGCTAAAGAATGCTATTTATTTTCTGAAAAAATACTAAATTTACAATTTGGCAATGATTTCCATACAAGTACAATTTGGATTTTGCTGGAATATTTTCATATAGAGTTAGAGATCCAAGGGAAATCAGTGACTGATAATAAGAACGATATAAGAAAAACTAAAAAAAATAAAAAAAAACAGAGACATAATAAAAATGATAAATGACAATAATGATAACACTAAACCTTGCAGACACTTCTTTACCCATTATCTCTCATCGATGGAGATTTTACAAACAAACGGCCTTAGCCACTTTTACGAGATGACCCAAGAATATTCTAACCGCCTTCATCGTCTTGAGTAAGATGTGCACCTATTATGCCCCACTCCCCTGTTCCTGACGCCATGCTCCTGCACTTCATTACTTATATCTCGCAGGAAAATCCACTTATTTATCCACAATTAGTCTTGCAAAGCAAGATCTGCATATCTGTTTTAATTTATTCTTGCAGAGGAATATTACAATTTCCATTCGTGTCCGCATTTCATCTTGCAGAGATGATTTTCGTATCTCTTCATTTAATATTACAGAGGAAAATCATTAAATTTGTCCTCTTTTAATCCGAAGAGTCAAATCTCACATCTTTCCTTGTTTCATTCTGGCAGGGTAGTCCTCATATTTTTCGTCTTCTTCACCTCTGATAAGAAAATCCCTATATTAGTCTTCGTTTAAATAGCAGCAGAAAGTCCTCATATCGTTCCTCATTTTATGATGCAGAAGATCATATCTCTCCTCATCTTTTATTGCAAGAAAACTTTGCCTTCTTTCACGCTTGGGAAATCGTCTCTCATATCCAGCATAATTTTACCGTGCAGAGGGAACTTAATTTTTTTCATTAATTTAAATTTTGTGCAAGAAACTCTTACCAGTTTTCACCTTATCTTGCAGATCAAATTTTAACTGACGGAGGAAAACATTTTTTTAATGTTAAAATCAAGCCTTAAAAGATTAATTCGTCTCTTATATAATTAATTATTCTAAAACGACAAAAATAAATCTATGTCAGCCAGTATTAAGAATTTATTTTCGTTTTTAAATTACTCATTCTTCTACATTTTTTATTTTTCTGTTCTGGCATCACAGTGCAAGAAACATCTCATGCTGCAATTAGTATAAAAATTATTATTATTATTATTATTATTATTATTATTATTATTATTATTATTATTATTATTATTATTATTATTATTATTTATTATTTATTATTTATTATTATTATTATTATTATTATTATTATTATTATTATTATTATTATTATTATTATTATTAGAAGGAACATAAAGAATGTTTAATAAAACTTGAATAATTCATCTATAACAAAAACTATTCCATCCCTTTTAACTTTTAATTATTTATTTATTTATTTATTTATTATTATTATTATTATTATTATTATTATTATTATTATTATTATTATTATTATTATTATTATTATTACTTTAGTTGGGCCTATGTATGAATTTTAGAATAAAAAATGACATCAAATCAATTCAGCCTCATCAAATAGAGCTATATATCTCAGCATGTATGAATAAATCTATTTATACAAAAATATTTACATTTCCTAAAGAAAATTATAATCAAAAGTACCACAGTGTAATATGAAGCTAAGATATTTAGACACATTACAGAAAAAATTAAATAAATAATAAAATTCCACAAACATACCGCATCACTATTATAAGCTGTACGATCAAATCAATAAAAAAAATGATATGTAATTTGCATCGCAAAAGCAATTAAGAGAATGATACATATATTCGCACCGAAATGCGATCGGTTAAAGCAAATTATTC
>NC_089781.1:6651896-6679396 GCF_040412425.1 Macrobrachium rosenbergii
TATATTCATATTTGGGAAGTTTGCTTGAAAATGCCTGAGGAATAAAGGATAAAAATCTTGCACTTGGCTTGTTTCACTTTTCTTGCGGCCATTTACGGTGGTTATATTTTGTATCACCATGTTATTCCCGTAAAAAAGTTATACATAATATATATATATATATATATATATATATATATATAATGGATAAAGCAATAGGGGTAAAAGAAAATACAGGTATAATGGATAAAGCAATTATATATTGAATGTCATGACGTCTCCATAAGGTAGTAATAATAATAATAATAATAATAATAATAATAATAATAATAATAATAATAATAATAATAATAATGATAATAATAATAATAATAATAATAATAATAATAATAACATCTCCATAGGACATCAGTAATAAAATTAGGAACAACATCTCCACAGGATATCTGTAATATATAGTGATCATAATGATGATATATATACATATATATATATATATATATATATATATATATATATATATATGTGTGTGTGTGTGTGTGTATGTATATATATATATATATATATATAAATATAATATATATATTATATATATAAATATAATATATATATATATATATATATATATATATATATATATATATATATATATATATATATATATATATATATATATATTATAATTATGAACGTTACAGCAGAGAAAAATTACAGCATCGATATATTTTGACAAAAATAATTTGTATCATCAGCTCACCTTTACAAATGCTCGCACAATTGCCTAGAAATAATTTTAAGCTTACACTGTGAATGGCTAGGCCACAAAGCACACGGATATGAAATCCGAATAAACAAACGAAGCCACAGTATTTTCCGAGAACACGGAATATTTTGAGAAATAATGCAACCGATGTAAATCATGATGTTAATAACAATTTATGCATAAATTAGGACCCCCAGAGTCAGGCTTTCAAATCTTCTTGGGGTGAATACCAGTTTCTACACAAATACTGAAAGCCCTAGTAAACAGGAAGATATAGATGCAGTGAGTACTAAGGCCAAAGTCTATAGTTCATATGCTGAAATCTCTAAAACAACAAAAAAGAATTGAAAATGCTATCGTACCTTATATATTAATTAATTGAAAGCCCTTTGTTGGCCGAGTTGGTTGAGCTTCAGACCGTCATTCGATGGGCCGGAGTTCGATTCCCGCCGCCGACTGATGAAGAGTTAGAGGAATTTATTTCTGGTGATAGAAATTCATTTCTCGCTATAATGTGGTTCGGATTCCACAATAAGCTGTAGGTCCCGTTGCTAAGTAACCAGTTGGTTCTTAGCCACGTAAAATAAGTGTAATCCTTCGGGCCAGCCCTAGGAGAGCTGTTAATCAGCTCAGTGGTCTGGTAAAACTAAGCTATACTTACTTTTTACTTAATAGAAAGAAAAACAGGTTTATTCTAACAATCCTACATCCCGGTCACCAGCAAACAGCGGATATGTTAACCTTTATGCAATTTTGTCAACAGGCTTTCCTGTGTTAGTCTTTAAATGTCAGCACAAGAATTTTTCCTCAGCACAAGAATTTTTCCTGTTTCTATTTTAAACCTTTTTATTTCTACGATTTTCTTCAATGTGAGAATTTAGGAAAACAGTTGTTCGAAATGGAAATGTATTTGTGTGCATGAGAGAGAGAGAGAGAGAGAGAGAGAGAGAGAGAGAGAGAGAGAGAGAGAGAGAGAGAGAGAGAGAGAGAAGGGTTTGTACATCCCATATTAATTCTCGGAGAATCTGACAACTCCTCTTATGAGAGACTTGTTTATTTGTAGTCTAATGGAAATATAAAGCGAATCAACTTGAATGTTGATCCACTGTAGTAATTTTTTTGTTTTTGTTTTGTTCCTTTGTAGCGGTGGACCAAAGGGCTCCATTTTAGGAATTCACTTTTGATCGGTATTCCCATTAAACATTTCGTTAGTATATGTATGTATAAGCTTGTAAACTCACTATGCAAGTTACTTAATGCTTACATATATCTCAAGCATGTTATATACACATACGCACTCACACACACGCCCACACGCACACACACACTATATATATATATATATATATATATATATATATATATATATATATATATATATATATATATATATATATATATATATATATATATATATATGCCTCACAACACGCTTCAGATATATGTATGCATTAAGTAACTTACATAGCGAGTTTACAAGCTTACGCATACATACATACAAATATACACATATACATACATACAACACACACGTATATATATAAATATATAAAATATATTTCTCTCTCCTTCCTTCTCTCTCTCCTCGAGCGGTTCTTCAGTGGTTATTCTGATCTTATTACCCTCTTCAGTGCATCAGATCAAGTGCCTTTAACGAACATCCGGGTTATCAGAGAACGCCTTTAATTTATACTCTGGACGATTTTTCATCTTATCTGCTTTATCTGGGCTTTGTCATTGTCAGATGCATTTTTAGTATTCGGTGTTAAATATTCCAAGTGGAAAGTATTGCCGGGTAATATTAATAACAAAAACAATATTTGCGGTAATTTTATCATAACTGTTCCGTAGTATGAAATTGAACAGCAGAGTAAATATTTTTTATTTCAGGGGGAAAAATTATTTTCTAACAAATTATTTTAGGTAATGAGGATGGAATAATTTGTTTAAATAAAAAAAGCATTATTCTGAATACTGCTATCGAAGACAAATAGAAGATATAAGGGGAAACCTAAAATAAAAATAATAAAAAATCTAAAAATAGAGTTTAAAGAGAGAGAGAGAGAGAGAGAGAGAGAGAGAGAGAGAGAGAGAGAGAGAGAGAACCTCCCAGCATCGCGTGTAATCTATTAAAGGCCAGTTCATCCATCGAACGTGGCATCTATTGATGCTAAGAGCTAGCGAGTGACTTGCGACCTTGCATACCCAGGTGCCATAGATTTTGGCACTCAAGGGAATAGCTGTGCACCCTATGCCCTTGCTTCCCTCCCTCCTTAACCCCCTTCTTGCCTTTCCCCTCCCTCCCCTTCCTCTTTCGTCGCACTGATGTTTATGGTCAAAACCATCCTGTCCTTCGAGACACTCCTCAGCGCAGTCACGTCACCCCCACCAGGCTGTTGTCCGGTTCACAGACACTTAGCCTATACAGCCACGCTTAAGATGACAGACTGTGAGGGAACCGTGGAACAAGGCAGTAAAAATGACGAGGTACTATTTAACAGATCATGAGAAGATGGCGATAGTCAAGAAGAGAGGCTTGCTAGCTAGACCGCATAACTATTGCGCACACCATGAATAAGGATAAATAAAACCGCTACATTCATGGTAAAGCTCTGTTTAAACTATACAGTGCAATGTTTTGGTTTTATTACCACAAATTCGTTGAATATGCAAACACTTTATTTAAATGTGTAATTACAAACGATTTATCATATTAATGTAGTTTGTCTTAAATAAGACAGCAATTCTATTAGAAAAAAAGAGAACACATAGACAATGACAAAGGCATGAATTAAGTTTTCAGCACAGGAGCTGAGGTTTCAGCAATAATAATAATAATAATAATAATTAATAATAATAATAATAATAATAATAATAATTATTATTATTATTATTATTATTATTATTATTATTATTATTATTATTACTCCTCAAGATTACAGAACATTCAGCACTGATGAGAATTTTATTAATGTTTTGTATACACGCATATAAAGAAAATCTCTCCACCTGTCTTTTCTGTACACACACACGTATAATATATATATATATATATATATATATATATATATTTATATATATATATATATATATATATATATACTTATATATGAATAATACATTTATATGCATATATATATATATATATATATATATATATATATATATATATATATATATATATATATATATATATATATATATATATCTCAACCTCTACAGTAGATATGCTGGAAATTATAAATTCATCAAATCAAAATTATTCTGAGTATCAGAAATCGATCTCTTACAATCATTTAAGAACTAGTTGGCTTATATCGATAAAGAATAACATATAAAATGAATAACTAAATCATGAATTCACTAAAATTATCATAAAAAACTTGTTAGAACGTGTTAACGGACCTACAGTAGATAGTAAAGCTTTATTCACTCCAATCTCTTTAGATTCTGCTCTTGAATAATGCCTCATCTTCAGTTTTCAAATTCATAGTCCACAGATCACTTTATCTGGCGCATTGTCCTTAAGGCCAAGGGTCAGCTTCGGAATGCCTTCTCTACCGCTAACTCTCGGAATGCGATCCCGAATAGCGACAGCAAAACGCTGCTATTTTCTCTCTCTTCCTGACATCAGCTCGTCCCATGCTTTTACAAAGAAGAGAGAAAGAATTAAAAGCACACGAAATTCCGAGGCATCCTCGAGACTTTGTGCTCGATGTTACCGAAGATCCATTAAATTGACGTTTCGTCCCGGGAGTTCTAGAAATGTTTTCCCCCTCTTCAAAAGGTGATTTACGGTCGGCGTTTTAACCTCCGAAACTTCGCTTTAATGTCTTGTATATTCCTCTGTCGATTTGCAAATGAACTTATGATACCCACTCCAGATATATGCCTGATTAATGGACGATACGACCAGATGTGTATGATACATGTATATCCGAGAACACCCCCCAAAAAATAGAGCTTCTAATAATCCGGAATACAAGCAAGCAGGTGCGCTTGTTGTGTGCGTGTGATACGTCGCGGAAATATTTTAACAGCAGAATTTTTTCTCTTCTAGCTGAAAAATGCACAAGAACAAATCTCCAGGTGGAATTCGTGCGAAATATTTATCGTTAGCGGAGCTTTGGAGAGAGTAAATTGTAGAATCTCAAAGAACTGGGAAGCATAGCAGGTGGAACGACTTGAGAAATTAAATATAAAATATATACATACACACACATATATATATAGATATATATATACATACATATGTATATATATATATATACAGTATATATTTATATATATATAATATATATATATATATATATATATATATATATATATATATATATATATATATATATATATATATATATATATATATATATATATATATTGTATGTATAATGTAAAATTTTTGTCACACACCGTGACATTTTTCACTTTCACAAACATTAAGCTACAAATACCGCTTAATATCAAAATTCACTCAGACTCAGAATAACATACATAATATATATATATATATATATATATATATATATATATATATATATATATATATATATATATATATATATATATATATATATATATATATAATTCTATTTACGTAAAAACTTTATTATACCAAAGTATTGAGGCCTCATTACAATTTCTTAGAAATTAAAGTATGTTCATTCGTTAATAGGGCTAAAAGTCACAAATTATTGCTTAAAAAATATAAACACTGAAATAATAATTTTTATGGGAAGAAAAATTCCTCTTCTCAATAAAGGATCAAAATTAATATAATACTCCCTTGTCTAATTATAGCAAGAAATTAATTTTGTTATTGGTATCGAGAGCATCACTAATATCTACATCTTCATTATTATTATTATTATTATTATTATTATTATTATTATTATTATTATTATTATTATTATTATTATTATTATTATTATTATTATTTCTCGTTTAATGTCGACTAGTTTCGCCCTCCTCGTTAGGGCATCATTCAGAGAGATCGCAGGATCCTGTCCTGAATGATGCCCTAACGAGGAGGGCGAAACTAGTCGACATTCAACGAGAACTACCTACTACATATTATTATTATTATTATTATTATTATTATTATTGCTAATAGATTCACAATTTCGTGAAAAACAATCTGAGTAATAAAAATCACAATTATATAGTAAATATATTACTATGTAAAAAATCAAAGACTTTCGAACACCTGAACGGTGTTCCTCATCACTGCATTTTAACGTTAACATTGATGAGAACACCGTTCAGGTGTTCGAAAGTCTTTGATTTTTTACATAGTAATATATTTACTATATAATTGTGGGTTTTTGTCAGTTTTATTATTATTATTATTATTATTATTATTATTATTATTATTATTATTATTATTATTATTATTATTATTATTAGTAGTAGTAGTAGTAGTAGTAGTAGTAGTAGTAGTAGTAGTAGTAGTAGTAGTAGTAGTAGTGAATCACTTTCAGAAAAGATGTTCTGAGGAATTTCAAGTACTTAAAGTTCTGCACCTAACGAAATTACTTTCTCATAAATGCACAAAATATTTATATAAACGAACACATTAAAAAAAAATATATATATATATATATATATGTGTGTATATATATGTATATATATACATGGATTCATATGTATATATATATATGTAAATATACATGGATTTATGTATATATATGTATATACATGGATTTATATATATATGTATATATACATGTATATATATGTATATATACATGTATATATATGTATATATACATATATGTTTGTGAATCATTACAAGCAAAAAACTAATAATGTCTTGGACGATTATTTTAAGGAATCAAGCGATTCACTGGTAGTTTCTGCTCGTTTTAAAATTAACAAACTGAATCATAAGAGTAACTGCAATGGCACATTCAAATAATGCGAATACTTCTCCCAATCCTTCTTTCTTTATTACTTTAACCGAGATTTCCAAGTGTAGTCTGCCCTTAATTACGAAGTGCTTTTATCGATGACATTAATTAAAACTTGTATATCTAAACCGGCACCTTTGAACTCGCTCTTATCTAATCTGAAACACCAGCAATGGTAAAAATATTCAGTTATTCTCTCTCTCTCTCTCTCTCTCTCTCTCTCTCTCTCTCTCTCTCTCTCTCTCTCTCTCTCTCTCTCTAAAATGCCGCAAAACTGCATCCCTGACTACTAAATCCTCAGTTTATTTCCGCGTGAAATTTCACCAGAACATTTTCACTTTTCACTTGCTCTGAGTGAAATTGATAGGGGAAAGGGTGGGGGGGGGAGTTGTCGCAGACGGTATGCGATGAATAATGCTTACACGAGACGAAATCAGGGTATCAGTGATCACAGACATGTAAGCTTTAATGCTTAGAGCATCTACGCCCGGAGTTATTCAAATGAAGCGATCCCGGAGCCTTGTTTACAGGTATGTTTGAGCATTCTCGTTCTAATCCGTATCACACAAGGGAACATCAACCCCCGTTTTCTGTTGGAACATCCCCGCCTCTTCACCCCCACACCCTCCCCCAAAACACAATGCCCTCCCCCCGGCCCTTTTCTCATTACCGCCCAATTCCATCTTACCTTCTTCCTCTCTCTCTCTTCGTCTTCTCTAGCCTCTTCTCTTCCTTCATGCTTACTCCTTATTCTTCTCCCTCTCTATATACCACTTCTCTCCTCCCTCCACCTCCTCTTCTCCCTCTATCCCCTTCATTACATTCCCTTCTCCATTTACTTTGTTTCTTTACTCATCTCTATCCCACCCCTTCCTTTTCTCTCGAGTCCCTCCTCCCCGTTTCCCCTTTGTCTCCTCGCTATTTCCCCCACCCTCTCTCTCTCTCTCGCTCTCTCTCTATCTATTTGTAATCTTTTCTTTCTCTTCCCTCATCCCTCCTCTTCCTCCATTTCACTTATCTTTCTTTCCTCCCTACTTTCTCTACCTTTGATCCTAGCCTCTCTTTTCCCTTTAATATTCCGTTTTCCCCTTCTCTACCTGCCCTCCACTCATCCTCCTGTATTTCCTATTCTTCTTTTTTTACCTCTCTTCTCCCTCCACCCCCTTCTCTTCATTCCCTTTTCCCAGCCTCTTCTCCCTCTGTCGCCTTCTGCTCTCCTTCTCCTCTTCCTCCTCCTCCTCCTCCTCTCGCATCAACACACACGAGTTGGCGGCCAAGTTCTAGTACACGGTTAAAAGTATCCAAAACACGTTCCGCTCGACTTTGCTGTTCCTATCGCGTTATTCAGCTGGCCATTCTTCACCTGTCCTCCGAAGGACAGATCCCCATTAATCTCTCATAACAAATCAAAGACAAAAAACAAGCAAGTGTTATCGTCTCCGTTATTAAGATGCACCAAACTTAATGAGATATTTGTCAGCGCGTGTAGTATGGAGGGGCTCTCATTCCTCGAAGGCTATAAAATGAAATTGGGCGCAGGAAAAGAAAGGCCGCCCCGAGTATCACAGGTATTAGCACAAGGGAGAATAGCAGTAGCATCTAATTTATTTTCATGTGATACTGATTTTAGTAGACCGCTGAGTTTTTTTTCTATAAATTGCTTTTACACTGGACATCGGTGGTGGTGTCAGAAGTATCAGTAAAGTTAGTAAAACCTCGTTAAAAGATGAAGAAATACTGTACATACAGTAATATATGTATACATATATAATATATAATATATATATATATCATATATTATATATGTATGTGTATACACACACACACACACATATATATATATATATATATATATATATATATATATATATATATATATATATATATATATATATATATATATATATATATATATATATATATATATATATATATATATATAAATATCAAGTGTAAGTAGGAATGTATATTCAAATTATTTATATATATTTTAACTCTGTTAAGTGTAACAGAGAAGTGAATTCCTAGTTGGCACAAAGTCGAACTGAGCACAGAAAGGCGACTATTGTCATTGCGCGAGAGCGTACTCACTTACAAAGCTTTCTGCAAGCATCGAAAGAAGAATGAATGCACTGTACTTGCAGCAATCGCTTAATCGCCGAGGAAGTAATAATGGAGAGATACGTCAGTCTTCTTTACCAAGCATTAACATACCTCAAAGCACCGAAGGAAATAAATTCTGTTAACGTCTATAATAAAATCAATGACAAAAACATTAAAGAGAGAGAGAGAGAGAGAGAGAGAGAGAGAGAGAGAGAGAGAGAGAGAGAGAGAGAGAGAGAGAGAGAGAGACCCCCGCATAACGTTTTCGACAAGCATGCGGAAACTGTTAAATTAATTTTTAAAAACGAACGAGAGAGAGAGAGAGAGAGAGAGAGAGAGAGAGAGAGAGAGAGAGAGAGAGAGAGAGAGAGAGAGTTTCAAAAAGGATACAGGAATCTATGCATCACTGATCTATTTCGATGCATCTACCACACCAGGCGGCGTATATATATATATATATATATATATATATATATATATATATATATATATATATATATATATATATATATATATATATATATATATAGATAGATAGATAGATAGATAGATAGATAGATAGATAGATATAATATATATATATATATATATTGTACATATATATGTATATATGTATATACAGTATATATATATATATATATATATATATATATATATATATATATATATATATATATATATATATATATATATATATACATATACTGTATATATATATAATGTATATTTGTATCTCTTTCCATGCGCCACGTGTTTGTATCACTTTCTATCTTTCGAAGGTGTGTGTGTATCTCTCTAAACGTCCCCATTAGGGTCACTATCAAGCCGTCATTCTTGAGAAATGGCCTCCACCTTAATTTACGCCAGGAAAGCGAAGTGCTTGCATGTGCAATGCTTGCACACAGAGGGCGACAGAAAATGCTACACAGAAAGGCACAAAACAGACTCCTGATCCGCGCTCCATTGCTAATGGCCTCATTTATTGCATGCGGCCAACTGCTGTCAATTATGCAGTGCATTCCTATTTTTCTTGGGTGTTAAGGGGTGCGGGGATGACAGGGCTGCTTCATATTCTCACCGTCGAGACACCAGAATTGACACCCCGTGATACAGAACGAGCGAATGACCTATATGAACTCAATTTTTAATTGATGCTTCCTTGATTTAAAATACATGCGTGTCCAATATGTATTCTAGGTCCCATCATAATGCATGCTACATGCATATGCTTGAGACAGGCGAATAACAGAAATTTCTCTTCCCAGATCGAAATCAAGCGAAAACAAAATGGGAGTAAAAATAATATCAACGTCCGCCAGTCATGAAGAATTCTCCTAATATAAAACTTAAAATGTTATCCCAATTGCTAGGAAAGGTCTCTACAACCGAACATGAACTAGATTTCACAAAGTAAGCTATTAATTGTGCTAGGTCGCCAACTAATAACACTTTTGACTTAACCTCGCCATAAGCTCAAAATGTTCCCATCGGCGAGGGAAAGGAAAAAAGGGAAAATAATATTCTAGCGATTATTCCTCAAGTATTTTACATGTATGAAGGCCTGAGAAATGAATGTGAATAAAGAACAATAACGATATAAACAAAATCGGGCGGTTGTTCACATATGATGAGTTTCCTGTAAATGAAAACAATCTTCGTTTACATGACTTAGATCCTTACCTCTGATGATATATATAGTTCCTCGTTGGATGAGTCGGTAGAGTCGTCGGCTAGCACTCTGCTAGGCCCGGGTTCGAGTCTCCGGCCAGCCAATGAAGAATTAGAGGAATTTATTTCTGGTGACAGAAATTCGTTTCTCGGTATAATAGGGTTCGGATTCCACAATAAGCTGTAGGTCCCGTTGCTAGGTAACCAATTGGTTCACGTAAAATAAGTCTAATCCTTCGGGCCAGCCCTAGGAGAGCTGTTAATCAGCTCAGTGGTCTGGTTAAACTAAGGTACACTTGACTTTTTTTTCTGATGATATATGAAAATGGCAAACATGATAAGGAAGATCTGAAGCTACCGCAACAGAGGTTCATTCGGAAAAGAAGTAATGCACATCCAGGAGAAGTAACAGACATAAACAGCGAAGCTGACAAATACCTCCAGCTGTTATTTTCATTACCTCCATGACCCAAGTCCCTCGAGACAACGCAGCGGAGCTTCATCAAGATCACCTTCTGATCTCCTTTCCTGGGCAAGCGAGGGATTCTGAGAAGGTGAGGTATGAGAAAGGGAATGAACGCATGCAGCACTCTTTATCCCCGTCCTGCTTTTAGCAAGTATGTGACATAAGGCATAAATAAATTTGAACCGAATTAAGGCCGCTTGGTGACAAGTTTACCTCAAGAATGGACGCGAAGCCAAGAAGAAACTCGTTGGGCAGGGGGCCGGCAAGGGCAAGGGGGACGGGGATATATGGAGGGGGTGGGGGAGGGAAAGAAGCGTCAATACACTGGGAATGCACCTTTGCAGATGCATTGCAAGCGATGCAAGTGCATTTCGCCGGCTAATGAAGCCAGTGCTTTCAGGCCATGTGGCTGTTTAAGACCATGAGTGTCCTTTTAATCGACGCGAGCGCAGACTCAACAGCGGCTATTATGTCAACCAACAAAGGTTGTCAATTGCGATTTAAGGCTCCTGTTCTGGGAAATTTAATAACTTTTGCTGAAGGAATTGATTAATGTTACTCAGTCTATTGAAAGTGGACAGGAAAGTGATGAAATTGACAACTATGGTCTACGTATGCCAACTCCGGTTTGATCAAAATGAAACACTCGTATATCCTACCAAACATATGAGTAAAATAATGTTATATATATATATATATATATATATATATATATATATATATATATATATATATATATATATATATATATACATCTATATATAATATATATATGTATATATATATATATAATATATATATATATATATATATATATATATATATATATATATATATATATATATATATATATTCTCAATCTCTAATGAAACTTATCAGACACATAGGTAAATGTAGAAAGCAACTGGTAAAAAAATGTGACAATATGCGAAGCCCATAACAACTTTAAAATATATTCAAACATTTAGATTATAGAAGACCACAAGAAAGACAGAACGACTGAAGATGATGAGAGAGAGAGAGAGAGAGAGAGAGAGAGAGAGAGAGAGAGAGAGAGAGAGAGAGAGAGAGAGAATCGACTGAAATCAGTGTTTTTTAAGAACTTGAAAACGCCTTTAATTACTCGATGTTGGCAATGTTTTGCCTGAAAATAAACTCATTAGGGAGTGATATCTGGTTACACGAAGCTGAGCATCAAACAGGATGTTTATAAGGAGAGAGCGAAAAGACGAGAGGAGAGGAAAAAGGAGGGAAGGAAGGGAAAGGAAGATAAAAAGGAATGGGAGGTGGAAATACGGAGCATTCAAAAGGAACAAAGGCAGTGTGGGAAGACGTGATATGAATTTAGTAATAATAATAATAATAATAATAATAATGATAATAATAATAATAATAATAATAATAATAACATTTATGATTGCTAGGTTACTGTTATGTGAACAAAAATGAGATATTATTATTATTATTATTATTATTATTATTATTATTATTATTATTATTAATAATATAATAATAATAATAATAATAATAATAATAATAATAATAATAATAATAATAGCATTTATGATTGCTAGGTTATTGTTATGTGAACAAAAATGAGATAATAATAATAATAATAATAATAATAATAATAATAATAATAATAATAATAATTATAATAATAATAATAATAATATTTACGATTGCTAGGCTATTGTTATGTGAACAAAAATAAGATATTATTATTATTATTATTATTATTATTATTATTTCACTGCTAAATTTATCCTTCGTAAATGAACCTGAAAATCCTGTAAGGAATTACAAGATTAATTACCAAACGTAATTAATAATCATGCAGGTAAACAGACCCTTTAATTATGATGCAGCCAACCCATCGCTCATTCCACCTTTCTCGTGGGATTTGGGCAAGGTACCCTAATTTTTTTGTTTTTTTCAGTAATTACTGAACTAAATTTTCAACTATTTAACAATAATTCCTGTAATCACCATTATCACTATTTCATCATTATTAGAGCAACCACATCATTATCACTATTTTATCATGATTATAGCAACTTCTATTTATGCTACTGTTACCACTAATATATTTGCTGTGATATGATCATAAATAATAATAATAAGCAAAAGAAAAGAATGAAGAACCACTGCGGCGGCAACAACAACAACAATGATGATAATGATGATGGTAATTATAATAATGAAAAAGATCCATCATATTCATGTTCAAAGATAAAAAAAAACATACACAAAAAAGAAAGAAAAGCCCCCTCACTAACGCTTCCGGTAATTGTTATGAATACGGACAAATACCTTTGCCAATGCATCATCGTTGCACCCCGAATACAACAGATAATGATAAAGAACGCCAGGACGACCCGAGATAACGATAATGGATGAAGACGTTGATTATTTCCAGGTTCAGGTAACTGTGGGGCGTGGGGTTGGGGATGGGGTGGGTGGGATGGAGGTTGGGGGCGGAGTATTTTTCAGTACTTTCAGAGAAGCTTACGGCACCCGATTCGATGCTTTCAGAATTTGAGGTGTCCACGTGAAGTAATCTACAAAATTAATAAAATATTACTATTTTACTATTAATAGCACCCACTCCTATGTTGGACATGACCAAAGACTTAACATATTGCGACAATGGAATAATTTACAGATTCATCACTAAACTTTACTTTTCATCTCCACATTCCGGTATCAAAGACTTAAAAGCTAAGCTTCATCAAATGTAAACCTTCCTTGAGGACCCGCACTATAATCATCTCATCTCACACTATCACTGTTGTGACAGTTAACGAAGAGCGACAAACGATTACCGAAATGGCTCCCCTCTGAAAAGGAAGTTCGGTATTTATCAATCTTTTTCACAAATACAAACCATCTCTGTTTAAAAACACACACATATAATTTGCCTATAACTATCCAGTTGTACGTTAAGTAGCATTCTCTCAATCAGTTCACAAATCCTACTTTCCAGTGCAGAATAAGCGTCATTTTCTTTAATTTTGTTCAGCGGAACAAACTAGTATTACAGCGCAGCGTCAAATAAGCGACCAATAAATCAGTAACTCGAATCAACGTGGGATTCCAAGAAATTTCGAATCTCGATGTAGAATAAAATCCTCGACTCTCCATCGGTCCAATAGAAAACGATTCGGCCAAAAAGTCCATGAATTCGGACCTTCCAATTGATAAGCCCCGAAGTACAACAACGGAATTCAGAAGGGTTCAGTGGTGACCAAAATCTATTTTCTTCCTACTTGATTTAGCAACGGGCTAGGA
Organism: Macrobrachium rosenbergii; assembly: GCF_040412425.1. NCBI lineage: Eukaryota > Metazoa > Arthropoda > Malacostraca > Decapoda > Palaemonidae > Macrobrachium > Macrobrachium rosenbergii. The sequence continues at coordinate 6,666,076 of NC_089781.1, forward strand.
ACTTACGAGGATGAGCAATTCAGATTTCCATCTTGAAATGATATATATATATATATATATATATATATATATATATATATATATATATATATATATATATATATATATATATATATATATATATATATATATATATATATATATATATATATATATATATATATATATATATATATATGTATATATATATTTTATATATATATAAAATATATATATATAAATAAAATATATTATAATATACATACATAATATGCATTGTTTAAACAACTCTCGATAGTCCTGGACTTACAAAGGGTAGGATTGTCACACTACAAAATATCAGTGCCGCCAAAATTTATGTGTTGCATCAGTAAACAGTATTTGTAGTGCCAGGGGAAATAATAATAATAATAATAATAATAATAATAATAATAATAATAATAATAATAATAATAAACCAAGGGCCGTTACAGATACATACCCACACGATAAATTTCAGGTTATTAAAAATGGCCTCGAGAAAGTCTGAGAATCATTTCAAGATCTACCAGCCCTTATGGGAATAAGGAGTAGCGGACGGAGAGGTGGGAACTGTGGGTGGGGGGGGGAGAAGATTAAGCGGGATTTGAAGCGAAACACTAAGCGGAATAAGGATGGATTGTAACAGACACATCCAGCAAAATTTCCTTTTTGAATAATGAATTCAAGAATGTCGATTACTTCATAAAAATTTATGTCTGGTAACTTGCGGAAAGAGTTTATTGAGCGGTAACAAATACTTAATCAATCCACGCCGGTCCGATTACCCAGCGCCGTAGTATGAAACGGATGGTAAAATTGATAATCATGTTTTCATTTTTTCTAGTTTCTTTGCTCTTACAGCCACCGTCGGCGTTTTAACATCCAGAGCAACAACACACACAGACAATACTGACGCAAAGGGTGCACTAGATGGCCCCAGGAAAGGAGATGAAACCCGGAAATAAATAAATCGCTTATAACCGGCAGCGATGAAGTGGCAAGCACTCGAGGGCTGGCGAAAAAGGAAAGCTCCTTTTCCCTCAGCGCGAGAGGGGAGAGAGAGAGGGCGGGGAGGAGGGAGGGGGGAAAGGGTGACGGTGGTTGTTCATCTGCTGTAAACCGCCACCAACAGAGGAACGTTTGTGCTCCAATCAAGTCGGTTTTAGGGAAGACGTTTTCTCTTTCCCGCGATGTTTTCGCGATGAAAGCTGGTGCTAAGGGCGATGTTTATGATGTGCCTGACGTCGGGCGACAAAACCAAAAGGGGATGGCACTTGATGTTTCCAAGTTCGGTGTTTGTCAGGGTTTCGGAAGATGACGCCACCGCTCCTCCCGTGTGTCAAAGCGAAGACAAGGCAGGGCCTGTCGTAACGAATTAAATTCTTTCTTCTCGTCATCTCGCAGTAATTTGGGAAATGGCAGAGACATACTCGAGCTGTAAGGAGGGTTTGATATTTAATGAAACGAAAGTCGGAAGGAAAAGATGGAGGGGGAAGGCTAAATCCCCGGTGCTATCTTGAGGAAATGCGTTCGCGTTTGGTTTTACAAGGCTAACTTCTGACGAATTCTCTCGATTGTCAAATTCTCATACCATAAGAGATTACCTTACAGACGAGAAATATACAAAAGCGATTACACTTCAATCCAACCTCCAAACGAGAGAGAGAGAGAGAGAGAGAGAGAGAGAGAGAGAGAGAGAGAGAGAGAGAGACAATCCTGAGTGATGATTCACCCCACTGGAACTATCATCATCATCATCAGCAGCAGCATCATCATTATCGTCAGTGAATACCACCACTGTTGTAGGGCTAAAATCAAATGATGCGCGGAGACGAATGATGATGATGATGATGATGATGTAACCAGAGACGAATTTCCTCGGGATGAACCGAAAGGGTTAAAGGGAAAGGCCATTCATTATGGCCGATGGGTCGGAATTTACGATTCCTAGTAACAGGGATTTTTTTGAGAGCGTGTCTCATGCGAGGCTTGCCAACCATCCATCCGTTGAATGAGAATGACTGTGGTTTGGCTCCTGCCTGAGCTATAAATGTGTATATGCATACGTGTTCATTTGTTTATGTATGGATGCGATGTCATTTTATATGCATGCATGTAAATCGCCTTGTGTGTTTATTCATGTATAAAAGTTGATTTATACATGCAGACAAATGTGAGTGGCATGTGTTTTTATATGCATGCATTCGAATAGCGTTATGTATTAATAAATGTAAAAAGGCTTATGTATACATGCATACAAAAACAGGTTTCTGCATGTGCTTGCAAATATTCATTTATGGATGTGCGTACAAGGGCTTACGCCATGTATGGACACTTGAACATCAGAGTCCAAACATACACAGTTATAAAAGCACGCTCATGTTTGTATACAGTGACACGCCGAAATTAATGTTCAAACACACACGCACTATTGTAAGCGCACAGAATTCGACAGCCCGTGAAACCTGCAAGCGCGCAGCCGCAGCCGCAGCCGCAGAGAGGCGACCGGCAATGAGCACAAATAAAGACGTGCAGTACACGGCAACAATAAAATATGGAATATAATAAAATAACATATCGCCATCCATAATCCGTAATTTCTAGCGCAGCCCAAATGCCAAAACATATAATTCAAGAAACACAATCATCAAAGCGCGACCCTTATTACAACCGTGCTTTTAGCCCTCGTAAAAAAAGCCGAAAATCCTCATTACGTTCGCGAACCCGGGGGTGGGTGTTGAGGGAAGGGTTGTGGGGAGGGAAGAGGAGTACACTGCCATCTACTGGTGGGGAAGTTCAGCTTCCGTTCGATGGAAGGCAATAACCACACACTGGGGAAACTGAGACTCATCTAATTCCTCATAAACTCGAAACAAAATGGCCGTCTATCGCTGAATAAACGTAATGGCCGTGATATTGGAAAAGGGAAGGAGTGGTAATGCAGTGGAAGAAAACAAAACCAAAAATTGAAAAAACAAAAAAAGGGGGAGGAGTTATCTGCAACATGCACTTTCCGAAATACATATTCTCTCTCACGTTGACCATAAACGTTTGAAACATTACAAACGTTTTCAGCAACCTGATGGCATCTAAGTTTGTAACCCAAATCTGTTGAAATTCAAGAAGTACCTGGATTTTCTTAAAGAGTGTCATTGACTGAGAAATTTTTTTTGCCTGTAGTTAATTGAAAGGGTCAACACACATTTTAAAACTGTTATCAACATGCTTGAAGTTTGCTTGTTGAAGTGCATAAGCCTTTGCTTATCATATTCATTTACTTTGAGTGGGTTTCCATAAAATATTTGTTCAGCTTCATGTAGTCACAATAATGTACTTCCCTTGTAATCTAAATAAAGACAATTGTTTGTGAGTGTACGTAGAAGTAACACTGGTAAATAAAAAATAAAATTGCTAACTATAAAAAAAGTTACGAGAAAATTAAAAAAAGTTTTGTATAATTCTCTTTGTTAAAGAAACTATACCTCAGGATGTGGGGAATATACGATTCTATAATTAAGGGAATTAAATTATTTTTGGAGATCCTGTGGAAAGAGAGAGAGAGAGAGAGAGAGAGAGAGAGAGAGAGAGAGAGAAAGAGAGAGAGAGAGAGAGAGCTAAGGGGGAGATGGAGATCTAGGGGGCATAACAGCGCAATTTATTGCACTCCGAAGTGAGACCTTGTATCTAGAACCGCAGATTTCCGCTCCGTGCGTCACACGCATACGAATTGCTTAGCCAAAAAGCACATTATCATATCAAAGTAAGACTTAGGGCTCTGCGACTCACTGGGTTTCGCCTAAGGTACAGCATTACCTCCCCAACAGCGTTTTTGAAATTACTGTTATTAATCCCCCTGAGCTTGTCTGTGTGTGAGCGTGTTTGGGAGGAAACAGAAAATTACTGTCACCGTACAAACATATCAATGGGTTGATCTGCACATAAAAATCGCGTCGAATAATAGATGCTTAGTTGACTTCCATGGAAGCGCATAACGAAAATGCAGGGTGACAGGAATTTATGGCGCGACACGATGAGAGTTAGCGATCTTTTTTATTATAGATTTGCCACAGTATCTGCATTTGCATCTATGACATTGTCATTACTTGCGTCGCATCCTCCAAAGTGACTGTTCGGTGGTCGCGGTCCGCTCGAAAACACTGAATGTCTGTCGATATCTTTATCCCAAGGCGAAGGGAGACTAACAAAAGAATAACAGATTCAGGCAAGTTGGCGAGAGAGAGAGAGAGAGAGAGAGTTGGACGAGTGATGTGAGTCAGGTTGTCCTTTTATGAAAACATGAATCAGGAAAAAGCACACATCCAACATCCTTTTTAACACTGCAGCTCATATGCTAGCATAGCGGGGTCGCCGCACCATGAGCCGCTTACATTGATGCTGCCATGCTACCATCATCAATCAAGGCTACGACACAAAACACTATGAAAAAAGTTTTCCTATTTCGGTTATTTGTTTAAGATATATATATATATATATATATATATATATATATATATATATATATATATATATATATATATATATATATATATATATATTACAGTATATTCATGAAGCTACAAATGTCGCTTAATATCGAATTGACGCTACCTCAGGAATATTCCCGATGGGGAATTATCACCGAGGGGAATTTTTATAAGTGATAAATGGACTGGTAGCCTACTGGCAGTACCAGTCCATTAATCACTTATAAAAATTCCCCTTAGGTGATAATTTCCCCATCGGGGATATTCCCGAGGTAGCGTGAATTTGATATTAAGCGACATTTGTAGCTTCATGATTGTCTATAAATCACGATGTGATAAAATTTTATATATATATATATATATATATATATATATATATATATATATATATATATATATATATATATATATATATATATATATATAATCATATAAACTACAAACGTCCTTTAATATCAATTCGCTCTACACTCGGAAATAATATATTTTCATATATGTTACCGAAGGGAATTTTTAGTTGATAATAAGTTCGTCGTCCCGTGGGCTCGAACCAGCGAAGGACAAGAACTCAGGACTACAGTGGACGCATTAACCTTCGCTGGTTCGAGCCCACGGGACGACGAACTTATTATCAACTAAAAAATTCCCCTTCGGTAACATATATGAAAATATATTATTTCCGAGGTAGAGCGAATTGGATATTAAAGGACGTTTGTAGCTTACTGATTGTATATGAATCACGGTGATGTGATAAAAGTCATATATATATATATATATTCTCGCTGCTGGGAAGAAAGGGCGTTAGGTCTGGTATGATACATGAAACATACGTACCGGGGTCTAAGCGATGTCAGGCAGGGCAGCCGATCGAGACCACAGGTCTACCCCAAAGCCAAATCAAAAAGTCCTTCAAAAGAAGGCATCGTGCTTACCCCATACAAAAATGGGAATAAAAGCACGTTAAAAGAAAAAAGAAGATGATATATATATATATATATATATATATATATATATATATATATATATATATATATATGTATATATATATATATATATATATATATTTATATATATATATATATATATATATATATATATATATATATATATGTATTACAGTATATATATCTACATTACTTTTGAGCCGCATGAGATGACTCCATAATTGAAAGTCACCAACCCTAGAAACTACAATACAGTCACTGAAAAACGCAATCGAACCATTTTTTTTTATAAACACTACAATTAATGATCCTGACATTTCAATCGCAACAGAGAATTTCAAGTCTGATACAAAAAAAAAAAGAAGGAAAAAAACAGGAGAGAGGGATCACTAGTGTGCCTCTCCTAAGCAGAGCCAAAAGACATTTACAGAAATACAAACCTACATACATAAGTTAACTTGAAAAGCATTAACAACTGGCATTGCGTTTATTGGAGAGGGTGTCATTTTGCATTCCAAACTTTGCAAGGAGGTGCTGGAGACCTGGAAGGCTTCTTAAACTGTGCTAAGCTAGACACCCGAGTCGTCTAAGCCTGCGCGAGACAAACTTTCTGGGGCTTCTGGAGGAGAGAGAGAGAGAGAGAGAGAGAGAGAGAGAGAGAGAGAGAGAGAGAGAGAGAGAGATGTTACCTGACAGAGAGAGAGAGAGAGAGAGAATGTTACCTGACAACTGCCAGGACACAGAGAGAGAGAGAGAGAGAGAGAGAGAGAGAGAGAGAGAGAGAGAGAGAGAAATGTTACCTGACAACTGCCAGGACAGAGAGAGACAGAGAGAGAGAGAGAGAAGGGTTACCTAACAACTGCCAGGACACACACAGAGAGAGAGAGAGAGAGAGAGAGAGAGAGAGAGAGAGAGAGAGAGAGACCACAAACAAAAATTCATCCTCACCACGAGTGCGTTATCAGAACTCGGTGTTTAGCACGTGTTTATATCAAGAGAAGATTTACTATTGACTACGAAACTAAACAAGGGCTTATGTAATCATAAAGATTACTACACGATAACAATACAGAAGCCACAGTAATTTGTCAGGAAAACATGATTGCTAGTGAAAGTACGGGTGATGCGTTTCCAGTTGGGGAACGCATCTGTCGAACGTCTGCTATTTTTGGCTACACCAAAAGTGTGATTATTTTACGTAACTCCATAATGTGTCGTCACAACAGGTATGGCCATCGACTAAAAAGTTACGCGATGCCATTTTCAATCATTGGCTCAGCCAGACATCATTTTAAGGATCCAGTGACTAAAATCATTTCCTTATTCCACTAATTTTTTTATTATTATTAGCAGTTAATATCTATTACATTGACAGGAAATGGTTTGCTAACGGCGAACGAACATCTCATGAATATGTTATGAATGGTTTACCTCATCGAGGCCCTCCTGTTTTACGCGACATGATGACATATATATATATATATATATATATATATATATATATATATATATATATATATATATATATATATATATATATATATAATAGCATCCCATCCAGGTATCTAATTTTCTAGGACTTCATGAGGCAGCTACGGGCCTCTCAAGTTTTCAAACTAAGCTCCTAATGCCACCACTGTTTCTGGTAAACAGAGCATGCTCACTCAGTATACATCCTTAACCAGTCCCTACTTTACGCAGAACAGTACGACTTCAGTAACGTCTAAAAAAGTCATTTTAAAAGGAATAAAGTCTTGTTCGTGAGCTGAAAAAAAGAACTCAGAAAAAGCATAATGGCGAATGGATAAATAAAAACAGAGGACCTCGAGACGAGGAACTTGTTATTTATTTGACGTTAAACAAAGCTGTTCAAAGAGAAGGTCTGGCCTCCTCATTAATGGACCTGACAATTCAGCGAAAATTATCTCGCAATGCGCCAGAAAAAGAACGATTATTTTTTTTCGTCTACTTCTTCTTCTTCTTCTTCTTCTTCTTTTCCCATTCGGGAGGTTACGAAGGCGCGGTAGAAAAGGCGACGGGGTGATCTACCGGTGTTTACAGAACATAAATATTTCTGATCCATCAGTGTCTGTTGTGGGTGACTTTGCTGACATTCTAATGATGCGGAAATGGCTGGTTCATATTGGAAATTTGTCACGTGGACACCAACGTACGGAAGAATAGGGTACGCTTTGGAAGAAGAAAATGGGTGGCAGGGAAGAGATGGAGGAGGAGGAGGAGGAGGAGGAGGAGGAGGAGGAGGAGGAGGAGGAGAAGGAGGAAGGTTTGAAAGAAACGACAGTAAAGTTATGGAGGAGAGGAACCTTGGCTTAAAAAATAGAAGATAAATAAAAATGGAGAAGCCTTTTTAGGAATGAATGGAGGAGAGAGGTGGGGGCGGGGAAGACTAAACGATGGAGACGAAAGGCCCCTTAAAACGCAGCTTAAAGAACAAATTCTCAAGGAAAATAAAGAAACATGCCGAGAAAAATAATACCATATGCAGCAACAGGAGCAGTGCTATGAGAGAGAATATGGCGAGAACCAACGGAGAGAATGTAACGCTTATTATGGCAGTACATCCTGCAGAAGACAGAAAGCTATGAAGGGGTGACGGTTGTTATGAAAATACAGTCCTTGGAACCGAAAAAGATATGAGATGAGGCACAATGAGAAATCTCTACATGTTCAATTAAGAATCATTTGAACTTAAATTCTTCATTAATTCTGGAATGATGTAAATACGGAATATGCAATAACTTTTATCTAATAATAATAATAATAATAATAATAATAATAATAATAATAATAATAATAATAATAATAATAATAATTCTTGCACCTTGAATCAGTTGTTAGGTCAAAATTTTGAAACTATGGTCATATATTTCTGATTACACACACACACAAGGTATATATATATATATATATATATATATATATATATATATATATATATATATATATATATATATATATATATATATATATATATATATAAATATATGTATATATATATACTGTATAGCTAATATCATATATATATATATATATTATATATATATTAGTTATATATATATATATATATATATATATATATATATATATATATATATATATATATATATATATATATATATATATATATATATATGTATATATATATATATATATATATATATATATATATATATATATATATATATATATATATAGCTAATAAAGGAGAGGTTAACGTTAACATTTTGGAGTCACGGTTGGAGAAAAACGTACCAATACTATTTAATATATACATATATATATATATATATATATATATATATATATATATATATACACATGCACATATATATATATATATACAGTACATACATATATATATATGTATATGTATATACATACATATATACATATATATATACATATATATATATATATATATATATATATATATATATATATATATATATATATATATATATATATATATATATATATATATATATATATATATACACACACACACACACACACACACACACACACACCTCCACGATAACACAGAGCGTTCCCAAAAAGTTCGGTAGTATAAACAATTTTTTAGGACACCCCGAGGTAATCAAGCAAGACTATAATCATTACGTGAAAAGGACGAACGAATGTACACCTCGACAATTACGACAGGTGTTCCGAGTCAGTCTCACCTTTTCCAAGTGAGGACACTTTTTCAAACGCCCCTCCTCATCATCGCCTCCCAAACCAGCATCACCATCTCCTTCTTCCTCTGTTTCACCATCGTTAGCTGGCCGTACCATCATGAGACCAGCGGCAGACGTCCGTCATTAGCTGCACCACGTCTCTCTCTCTCTCTCTCTCTCTCTCTCTCTCTCTCTCTCTCTCTCTCTCTCTCTGAAGAACTCAGTGATGTCGAGTTACTCGTGTGTTCCTTGTGTCATTACTGTTTATTGATAGTTTTAAATTATGAACTATTTTCAAAAACAATTTTAATGATGGGTGTGATAATAACTGCAATTAACAATCAGTACTACTGCACAGGTTTTATCAGTCATAAAAAGAGGACAGGTTTCAGTGATACAGTCCTATAAATTGCAGATTCAATGCTAAAACTAAATTTAGATGACATTCATATTGCCCTTACGAGAGAGAGAGAGAGAGAGAGAGAGAGAGAGAGAGAGAGAGAGAGAGAGAGAGAGAGAGAGAGAGAGAGAGAGAGAATTTTACGATGTCGATTCCGTTCGTTAAATGAATTAACTTCCCATTATCATTTAAGCAAACACAAACATAAAGCATCTTACTGTGATATGTAGATATTACAAAAAACCATCAGACAAGAAGCCTCAGAGCAGGAGACGATAAAACTCAGAGTAGAGAGAAAGAAAAGAGGGAGTGTTTGGTGGGGGTGTGTATATATATGCCGGGAGGAAGGAGAAGAGAGAGAGAGAGAGAGAGAGAGAGAGAGAGAGAGAGAGAGGGTGCATGGGTAAATGGGGGAGGGGTCATCGTGTCACGGGGGAGGGGGTCTGAGATTACTAGCGAGAGCTCGGGTTTCATTTTGGCAAAGTGCCTGGTACTCGCTCTCCCTGATGTCACCCAAGTATTAGCGCCAACAGCTCGCACAGCACACCCACCCGCCCACATGGGCGTCCCATTGTTTCACATACTGCAACGGCATAACGATACACAAATTCTTCGAGTGCTTTGGCACTGGGAGAAATGACTACAAAGGAAAGGATTAGCACAGAGTGGTGATCAAATAGCGCCATTAAGATTGGTGACGCTTTAACCGACGATTCACTATATTGTTTGTGACGAACAGTTGTAAGGTATTTGTACCAAAAGTTTTATGAGTCTATTTAAATATTCTTGCGTTTTATTCACCGTCTTCATACTTGTGTTAATACAAACACAAAAGTGTTTAAGTGAATAGCAAAGCGTTACTAAAAATGGATTCACTCAAAATTTTAAAAATACTTGATTGTCTTCAAGTGAAGAATTTTACAGCCCTTAAAATCGCATTTCAACTGACATTAGAAAATTATAAAATATACCTGTAAGAGCAATGTATTTGCCAGATTACATCTGATCTTTTTCAAAATTCACATCAACTATTGGATTCCTTCTAAAATCCAAATGTAAGTAAAATTTCTCACACCCAGTGCTCTAATTATCCCGGGACGAGGTCTTCTCGCCCACTGAAAAAGCGTCCTTACACGACAGACTCGTTCAAGAGCGTTACGCAAAAAAAACGAAGAAAAAAAAAATACCCAGTTCTATTTACTACGGTCCCCGTTTCCCTAACATTATAACTTGCGCCATATGGATGGCATTCTCGGGCTTGACTCAGCAAGGTGCCGACGCCATCACTGGTTAGCGTGACCACGTGGTTTTGCCGGGCTGAAAGAAATTTTTGGCTCCGTTTGCAAAACCGTGCGTCCGAAAGCTTTGCGCAGAGACTTCGGTTCGATCAGTATCAAGCACCAATCGCGTCCGGAAATATGACGGGATATATTTTTTGCGTCCGGGATGCTTCCTCGAAAGGTTCTTTTGCCCGCGTTGCTCAAGTGGCGTCACATCAGGGGCCTCTTGAACGGTATAGGGCTTTACGGGTTTCAGTATCGATCGCCGATGCTTTGGCTACGCGCTATCGGCTGAATCGCAGGCGCCAGCAAAACATTCAAAAGGTTCCTAAAGCATGAGAATCCCCAGCGGAGGTAAAATAGAATAAGTGATGTAACAGAGACTACGTCACCGTCTTATTTCGGGGCATCGTTTGAACGCGAACCAATTTGTTGCTTTGGTAAATATCTCCACTGTCGTCAGAAGAGATGGTTTAATTTCATTTGCAAGGGTCGCCAGCGAAAAAAGATGTTACCATTACCTTGAGGTTCTGCAAAGCAAAAGACAAAAATCCACTTAACCAGAATTAGACGAAGATTATTTCTCCATATAAACAATTCTTGAAGAAAAGATATATCCTGAACAAAAAGACAAGTAAAATAAGTGGTATTAAAAACGCCTCGTTGTCATAATTGAAAATAAACAAGAGGGAGCAGCTGACGACCCAAATCACCTGAGAACCACCAAAATGACTAAGAACATCTAAGAATATCATCATCTAATGCCACGGAGTGAAACCCGAGAGAGAGAGAGAGAGAGAGAGAGAGAGAGAGAGAGAGAGAGAGAGAGAGAGAGAGAGGTAATTCACTTGCAGAGAAGACTGTGAGCGAGAGGACAGCAAGAGCGATATAAAAATAAAGAGAAAATGCGGACGAAAACACGTCAGGCAAACGCCATTTCGACAATGGCCCTCCGACGCGGCTTTTGATCCCATGCAACGGGGATTACGCCCCAGATCTCAGCCTGCATGAAATCCGAACAGCAAATTTCAGCTATTACCTCGACTTACAACAACGCTAATGAGAATTCACAGACTGAGGCAATGTCCAAGAGCTTCTCCTGCTGCCTTCTCTCCTCCAACTTCAGTTCTGTTTTCATTTAGACTTCTTCTGTGGGACTTTTTGTTGCGCGAAAACAGATCCGACTTTGAGGCGATTTCAATTTTAGCTCTGATATGATTTCGCAGTAATCTTGTTCATTCTCAGTTTTTAGGAATCGTTGCTGACGACTAGTAAAAAAAAAAGATTTGATCTGGGGCATCTGATCTAAATATATTTTTCTTTATATTTACATACTTGAAAAAAAGTATTCAGGTTCACCTTTAAATTTACATATACTTACAACTCAGCAAAAAGAAACAGGACACACACACATACACACACACATATAATTATATATATATATATATATATATATATATATATATATATATATATATATATATATATATATATATATATATATATATATATGTATGTATGTATATAAAAATGGAAAAAAAGCATATTAAAACGAAGAAGAAGAAGAAGATGTATGTATATAGATATATATATATATACATATATATATATATATATATATTATTATATATATATATATATATGAATGTCTTTTCCTGTAATACTACAGTGTAATATGAAAATAAGAAGGCCCATAAAACACTATTTAAATGTTGAAACCATATATTTCAGGCACTTGTTTCTGTGCCCCTGTTCACTAGTAGAATATTCTACCAGTGAACAGCACAGAAACAAGTGCCCGAAATATATGGTTTCAATGTTTAAATAGTGTTTTATGGGCCTTTCTTATATATATATATATATATATATATATATATATATATATATATATATATACATGTATATACAGTATATATATATATGTGTGTGTGTGTTCTTGGGAAGAGAAAGTTGTAAAGAAAAGTGTGTGTTAGACCATATTTTGTACAGGGTAGCTGGAAAAGCAAGCCGATGAATGAAATAGTGAGGAGTGGCTGGAAGTATATCTGATCATTATTGGTTGGTGCAAAAGTTAAGATGGATATAAGTTTAAGCTGGAGAGTAAGGGGTGAAAATGGAACCTTACCTATAGACAGGTGAGTTTGATAAGATAAAAGTAAAATGAGCACATAAGGAGAAAATGGATGAAAAATGGGTTAGGGTTACAGGCACAGACGAGGGAAAAAATATGAAGAGTATGTAAGATTCGAAGATGGGTTAATGGTGTAAGCAGGGATGTCTGTTGGCAGAGGTCAGGAACAATGGAACTTATACAGTGATTTGTGAATGGGGAAAAAATGAGTGCAATTGCTTGACAGAAGTGATCATGTACAGTACTAGTACACATGATTATGAAAAGACCCGTTACGAAGGAAAATATTCTGGACAAAGAAGCAAAGTTGTGGGATTATTGGGTAAATACAAAAAGAAGCAATAAGATGTTGTTCTGAAGGGAAATAAATGCAGGGGAAATGTT
>NC_089781.1:6684396-6704396 GCF_040412425.1 Macrobrachium rosenbergii
AAGAAGAAGAAGAAGAAGAAGAAGAAGAAGAAGAAGAAGAAGAAGAAGAAGAAGAAGAAGAAGAAAAGCCAGTCTACAGGGCATAAACTCCACATTCTGGACTTGGTGTCATCCAGCCGGGACCGACCTCTTTCACCAAAACAGGCTTCTGTGTAGGTACAAAGATTGAGGTACCTTGGTCCAAGTTCCAGGATGGTACATGACGTCCCTGGGTCGGGAACTTGTTGTCTTGACCCTCTCTTGGGCTGTCTTCATTGCTTATTCTAGCATCTAGTAACAGATACGCTTCGCCGTCAATAGTGTAATGATGAATTTTGATATTTTCATATGAACATAATTTGCTTCGCCTATTAGAGTTTCATTTTTACTCTAATGCCCAAATGGTATCCAAACAGAAAAAAATAACAATATCTACCTCGTTTTATTGTCTGGCGTGACACATAAACGAGATAAAAAAAAACTCTGCAGCTAGTTACACAAACTTTACGTGCAACGCAAGATTAAACCACGAACGAATTTTAACTCACACAAATAATCACTACACTAACGATATAAACACAGAATCAAAATTACAGATATATGTAGCCTCTTATGAAGAACCGAATTTCTAAGAATTCTCTCTAATATTGCCCCATACAAATGGGAAAAAAGCACGTTAAAAGAAGAAGAAGAAGAAGAAGAAGAAGAAGAAGAAGAAGAAGAAGAAGTATAAAGTACGAGATGATTCCCGTGGCAGCAGACATGTAGTATGTTCATGGATACCCACATAAAAAAATATTCATCCGTTCACACGACGGTAGGCAGTTGATCTTCTAGAGAGAGAGAGAGAGAGAGAGAGAGAGAGAGAGAGAGAGAGAGAGAGAGAGGTGAAAATACTGCCTTCTACATATTTCGACGGTGGGTTAATAATAGAAGTAACCATGATAACAAAAAACAATCCTGATATTCAACAAAATCATTAGGAATATCCATACCGTAAATCTCTCCTCCCCTTCCTCTTCATTTTCCCGTAAAATCCCCTTTCTCTTTTCTTTCCGTAAAATCCCCTTCCTCTTTCCTTTCCCGTAAAAACAAATAAAAGAAAATAGCAAGAGCAGCACGGCAGTACACACGCAGGAGAACGACCTCTGATTGATCGCCTCTGGAGGTGGGGGTGAAACACACGAGTATGAGGAACTGACCCAGAAGCCGCCCCTAGCCAACCCAAGGCCTTGCCCCTGAATCAACCCCCTGCGACCCCCGAGGGAAAAGGGTCAGGCGTCTATCCAACCGCTTCTCCCCATCCACCAAAATATACCGACAGCTCCACCCAGACGTTAGATTGATGAGTGCTGACAGTAGTACGCCATTGGGGGCAGGTGTCGGCACATGTCGGCAGACAACAGCTGTAGACAGGTATTAGCATCTGTGTGGGAACCGCCATTGCTCTATTAATATTATTTTAATTCCCTAATCAGCTCGTGGGCATGTCTGATAATCACATCAATAATGGTCGATGTAACCTATTAATTTTAATAAGTCAACAGAGATTTACGGCAAAATCAAGACCTTCATAAGAAGAAGGGATTATCTTTCGAATTTTATACCACAAGATTGGAAACTAAAGTACTTCATCGTTGTCTAGCTACAACTTACCTCTTTACAACTGACTGCTGTCCGTGTATAATTACCACTAAATTTGTATCACAAAAAGGCGTAACCATGATAAACTGGCAAAGCTTTCATTATCAATGGAAAAACACGAATCAAACAGTTTCAGTAAGATCTGTTATTGTTAAATTTACAGCTGTGTTTCCATTGTCTTAATATGACGTGGAAGTACTGTATAATTCATGCCTACTTCTGTTGTGATGAAAATCGGCATTCAGAACCTCAGTGCTCTACTCAAATAACAGACGACATTGCGTGCTCGATGTCAATCAATCACCAATAATAAAATACACTAAATTCTGTGTAAACAAGAAAGATCGTCCACCGATATATTACAAAAAAATTGGTCACCGACATGGCATTAAAAAAAAAAAACACTTTAGAATACGCACCAATCAATAGCAGAACAACTTCCTTAACAGCCTTGATCAAAAGAACACAGAAAAAAAAAGCTTTGAGTTCTTGAAAGGGCAACAAATAACACTCTGGATGCATCACTCAGTAGCGGATTTCCTCTGCCGAATGACTCACATTTCGAGTTTAAATAAGTAATAAGGGTTGGTCCTTAATTATGTTCTACCTTGTAACATTTATGCCATTGTTGTAGAATGTTCTACATCCGATATGTTATAATCAAGTAGAATATGCGCCGAAGTTTCTTCGGCGCAGTCGAGTTTTCTGTACAGCGTATAATCAAGGCCACCGAAAATAGATCTATCTTACGGTAGTCTCGGTATAATACTGTATGAGCCGCGGTCCATGAAACTTTAACCACGGCTCGGTGGTTGCCTATCCTATATCGCTGCCAGATGCACGATTATGGCTAACTTTAACCTTAAATAAAATAAAAACTACTGAGGCTAGAGGGCTGAAATTTGGTATGTTTGATGTTTTTAAGATCTGAAGGCGAGCTTAAAAAGTGCGGACGGACAGGCAAAGCCGCCACAATAGCTTTCTTTTATAGAAAGCTAAAATTGAAGGGTAATTTCCGGTTCTGCAAGAGCTTCTAACAAACTGGTCACTAGCTGAAGACTACAAACGGAAGTTTGGTCCCCCTTAGAAGTAATAAGGGGGGAGGTAACTTGGCTGGCATCCCTGAATTTGTACCATCTTACAACATACTTGTCATCAACTGAGGATATCACAATTGCAAATTCAACCTAAGGGAACATTCAATACTTAACTAATCAGAGTCCATGAATAAATTTTGCAATCGTGGCAAAACACTATTTTACTCGTAATTTGCACTCCTGTAAAAAACATTAATTTACTCATAATGAAAACGCTTGTATATAAGTACGATATTCCAATCGCGTAAAATTATTCCATATAATATCAAGCAAGATTCCGACTGAACGTCAAGAGAGAGAGAGAGAGAGAGAGAGAGAGAGAGAGAGGAAAAGTCCGAGCTCTCCCTCAGGCACACTTCAGGCTTCTCTATCCCGGATGCAAAAGAAAGTGAGAATTGCCATAAAAGTATCACGTTACCAGACTCGATCTTCTTCTCTCGCCATTACAGAATTAATCATAAACCTTGAGAGGGTTCTCCCTAACGGCGTCTACTCCGTCTAATAGACGTCCGACGTCTCGTCTAATTGATGCCTGCTCGATGTAGAAACACTTCTCATCGGGAAGTATTTTGGGATGTTACTAATCTTTGAGTTTAAAAGAGGCGATATTTAGGTTCGTATCAGACAGAGGGTGTTAATACAGGAGACTCTTACATAAGCTTAGGCTAATATAACCAAGGTCTAGACCTTGAATATAACTAAGTATATACTTTACGAATAAAACGAGTGCTGTACAGGACGCTCATGTTGAATGAATGCATCAATGAATTATGAAATAACGAAATAAGTGTCTGGATGGAAATAAATATATAGAGACGGAACAGGAGCTTAATGCGATTAGGATGTAAAGTACAGTAAAATCTCTAATAATTTACACAGTTTTATAAAGAAAACGCTTCGTATTCGCATCGGACATGATGTTCTATGCTGCCGACAGCTATCTGTCAAACAGAAATACGCCTTACATTAAACCGGCGGGCTAACGACTCATAAAAAAATAAAAAAGGGACTCGATTCATAGCCATACAATTGTACTTTTGATCTTTCAAAGCCATTACAACACAACACATCCTCCGAAATCCATTATAGAAATATACTTGATCTTTCAGAGCCATTACAACAATACTTGATCGCAACAAAACCCATTTCGCTTGAAACGGCTTTCCACCAGCGACGTCAGCCGTAATGGCAAAGGCAATTGAACGACAAAAGTGACGGCGGGGGAAAAAAGTCTTTGTATGCGACGGCAGATTCGCGAGAGAATGGCTAGGGGAAAAAAAAGATGAAATGGTGTAAAAAGGATTGCGACGTATCGCCACGGGTCAATTCACGTCAATAGAGAGAAATGCGCCAATATCAATTCCCCCGGACTCTATATTGTATACAAAATGTATTCACGCTTTAAAGCGAAAGTTACAGTAGAAAGGCTGCATGCAATATTCATTCGGAAGCACCGAAAAGCCAACAGATGTGAAAAATACGTTTCATGAGCGCTGGGAAACAGGTGGAAGGAACAATTTTAGACAGTAATAATTATTACTGCACACCTTGATTATATAATAAATATTATATATATATATATATATATATATATATATATATATATATATATATAGAGAGAGAGAGAGAGAGAGAGAGAGAGAGAGAGAGAGAGAGAGAGAGAGAGAGAGAGAGAGAGAGAGAGCAGGAGGATGAAATGATGCACTACAAAGGGATATAAACTTTGATTATATAATAAATATTATATATATATATATATATATATATTGATTATATAATGAAATGGCGGTATAGAGAGAGAGAGAGAGAGAGAGAGAGAGAGAGAGAGAGAGAGAGAGAGAGAGAGCAGAAGGAGTTTATAATGAAATGGCGGTGTTTACTTAAATATTGGTAAATATTCTAGATAACTCAATTTACAAAGGGATATGAACCCCTTGATTATATAATAAATACAAAGGGATTATAGATATATATATATATATATATATATATATATATATATATATATATATATATATATAGAGAGAGAGAGAGAGAGAGAGAGAGAGAGAGAGAGAGAGAGAGAGAGAGAGAGAATACTAGTCATTATCAAGGTATGAAAACATCGCTCGGGGATGTTTAGAGGAACGTTGTGATTACCGACCCTACTCTGGTTACCCTTTTGGCACCGTGCCTCCATACACATACACTTATGTACACAACGACATACCCATACACTCACACACGCACATACACACACACACACACACACATCCCAGCTCTTTAAGAAGACACGTCCTTGTCTGACTGCCTGTCTGTGCGTATGCCAGTTGGCCTCATATGCATATGACTTGTGAATCTCTCTCTCTCTCTCTCTCTCTCTCTCTCTACACACACACACACATGCACCTAAATTTAATCCCAGTCTGTGGGAATATTGCTTCCTAATATGATTAACTTAATACATCATTATAACATCTAAACTAAAAAAATATACAAAAGTACATATACACCTTATTTACTAGTTTCATTAATCTTAACTACCTAAAAATATATCATCAAAACATATACAGTATGATGACTGTACGCTATTTACTGGACATAATTTTCAGATAATATCCAATACACCGGATATTGTGGAAACTTGACAAACAAATAGTCTAAAATTGAATATCCTTTTCCAGAAATTATAGCTGCACTAACATGAGTCTAGGTCCGTTAGGGTTTTTACCTTATAAACAAATAAAAAACCATTTTGGTAATCAACCAGTGCTAATTATATAGACAAATGAATCTTAATCAACTGAGCTCTGTAGCCACAGTGCTGGACAGATTGACTGATTGATAATGGCTACTAAAGCTGGCGTCACGACATCTAGGTTACTGACGCATCAATATATGAATCAGTATCAGAAGACTTGAAAGCAAAACCTTACGGCGATATCCCTCGTTTAATTATAGCACACTGACAACAAAGTTATAGCTTCACCTACTGATGACTAGGACAAGCATAAATTGGTTGCCTGCCTGCACCTCTCTCTCTCTCTCTCTCTCTCTCTCTCTCTCTCTCTCTCTCTCTCTCTCTCTCTCTGCCACTTTCTTCGGTGGTGCCAAGGGACTACGGAGTATGCAACGAATGCAGTGTGTTCGAGCTGTCGTGAGTCACCCAGAAGACAAAAGCGTTAGCAAGTCTCCTTAAATTTCGCCGCTGACCCTATTGTTTTATCTTCATTATACAATTTAATTTAATTCATCGGGACTCCTACGAAATGAATGACGCTCATTTACCTTCATTCGAGGCCGTTCATTTCGTTCGAACAAAAACTTGTTTGTAAAAACCTTCTGAATTTGTTTGTACCGGTGTCATCTTTCTTTCGCTTCGGAGAGCACGGAATTACATTTTCACATTGTAATTTTAAAAATGTTTATGGCTGTCTATCAGTCTGCATTCCTTCTTCCCTCCCACTCTCAAGCCCCCGTCTCTCTCTCTCTCTGTCTCTCTCTCTCTCTCTGTCTCAGTTCATTTTTCCTTGCATCTTCTCATTTCATCTATTTATCTCGCACTAAATTGTAGTTTGGTCTTCCCCAAGCCTAGCAGGTGCTGTTTTTACTTTCTTATCTTCTTCCTGATAGTGACTCCCAGGTATTCTTTTCATCTCCTGAGGATGCTTCTCCTTCTTCTTCTTCTTCTTCTTCTTCTTCTTCTTCTTCTTCTTCTTCTTCTTTCTCGTGCTTCCTCTGCCCTTTGTATGCTGCTTTGTTCAGACGTTTCTCAACGCCCTGGTTCTCGTCCGAGCTTTCCGCTCGCTGTTTATACTGAATTAACCTTTATTCTTTGTTCTTAATGCCACTTCTAATGCTGTTGAACTACTGCAACCACTACTGTTATTATTATTATTATTATTATTATTATTATTATTATTATTATTATTATTATTATTATTATTGTTGTTGTTGTTAGCTATCCGTAACAATATATATATATATATATATATATATATATATATATATGATTACAAACACGCTACATTCATCTTTGCCTTATATTCATAATATTTTTTCCACTCTGACTAGGAGTTGTATTTCGCTTACTATTAGTCAGCCCTGAGCTAAGTGTAGTTGTGAACTTAAATGTAAGGTTATCTAATTTCCGTAATTTCTCTACTCCGAGAAATCCCACATACACACGTCTGGGTAACTCCTTTCGAATTATCAATGACTGTTCATCCTCACAGTGATTTCTGTCCGTATATCTCTGGAGAACTGCTTTATTTGTAATCTTGATTGAAGTCAATCATTGCTCTGATGGGTAGAGCTGTCGCCTAGCACGCTGTTGGCCCGGCGTTCGACTCTCCTGCCGGCTAATGAAGAATTAGAGGAATTTATTTCTGGTGACAGAAATTCATTTCTCGTCATAATGTGGTTCGGATGCCACAATAAGCTGTAGGTCCCGTTGCTAGGTAACCAATTGGTTCTTGGCCACGTAAAATGAATCTAATCCTTTGGGCCAGCCCCAGGAGAGCTGATAATCAGCTCAGTGGTCTGGTTAAACTAAGATATACTTATTTATTATTCTGTCGACATTACTGTTCGAGTCGCTCCTGATTACTGCCTGACTGACAGCCGCCATTCCCCAAGGAGCGTCATTGTATAAAGATTGTGAATGCCAGCGTCAATCAACCGGTTTCATCAATTTTGTAATATATTCGCTCAATAATGAGACTTCTGTTTAGTAATCATCTTGTAACATGGGCGGGTACCGCCTTCAGCGTGCTTTCCGCAACGGTCTGTTGGCAGTTATATAGGTTTCTTACCTTTCTTCATTTGAGGGGTGGGTAGAGCTTTCGGCTAGCACGCTGTTGGCCCCGCGTTCGACTCTCCGACCGGCCAATGAAGAATTAGAGGAATTTATTTCTGTTGACAGAAATTCATTTCTCGTCATAATGTGGTTTGGATTCCACAATAAGATGTAGGTCCCGTTGCTAGGTAACCAGTTGGTTCTTAGCTACGTAAAATAAATCTAATCCTTCGGGCCAGCCCTAGGAGAGCTGTTAACAAGCTCAGTGGTCTGGTTAAACTAAGATATACTTAACTTACCTTTCGGACCTCGCTGTGCAACTTCTCTGACTGTCTTGCTTCTAAGCTCCTGTGTACTAATGTAATGGGAGAGCAAGTCCTTCAGGTAAGTCATATGGGAGTGGGGGGTGGGGGTAGGGGTGAGGGGTTGGGGGGGTGGATGTAGGGGGTGGGGCGCTAGATATGTGACTGACTTCAAGTCTCTCATTTGTGATGGTTTTCAAAAATTCACCATAAAATTGTATATAGAGGAATCTCTCTCTCTCTCTCTCTCTCTCTCTCTCTCTCTCTCTCTCTCTCTCTCTCTCTCTTTTAATTAAAAACCCAATGTGTCTTTGCTGAAACATGCAGCAGATTATCTACTTATTTGTTAGTCGAGTTATGTACGTCACTGTGTTATGCTGTTTTGAACGTGAGTAAATTACTTTTTAGTATTAATCAAGTGACTGAGGACGAATTGGTGGCTATGCATGTCTCGTTCCCTTAGCCAAAAATAAAATATATGTCAGTATCACAAAGTCATTTTATATATATATATATATATATATATATATATATATATATATATATATATATATATATATATATATATATATAAAACGCCACTTTATTCCCTTTGATTACAGCTCATGAGCTGAACTCACAATTAACAATATCCGTAACCACAGAAACACCTGGACCAGGCACAGAGACTATGCGGAAGATCAACAAGCGAAAGAAAAAAGCAAAGCAATCGAAATGTCGAGGAAAGTTCTACGTTCAAGTCATCACCATATTGACACCTCACATGATACAGTTTGGCACTCACGGCACTCCAGCAGAATCAGCAGCTGGTGGCACTCTTTCCCATTCTCGCCGAGAAGGCAACTGCAGATCTGCTTTACGTGCGAGACGAGTCACTTGGTCCCGGGGGGCTTATCCTCGTATTCATCGCGGGATGATGCTGCTGCGCTCTACATCTTCCTTGGAACTCGCCATCTCAACGTCTCAATTTCTTAAGCCGAATGACAGCTTTTGCCATTCCCAACCCCCTTTCCTTAAAGCATGCCTCCCCCCACCCCCCCGCCAACCAACCCCCTCCCCCAACCCACTACCAGTTGCTTGATTTTTTCCCTTATAATAAGGAATCTTTTCTTCGTATTTTTCTCCTCCCCTACACTTGCGGTGCAATGCGCTCTCTCTCTCTCTCTCTCTCTCTCTCTCTCTCTCTCTCTCTCTCTCTCTCTCTCTCTCTCTCCTCTGAATGGGAGCTATTGGATTTTCTCGCGTGCTCTGATTTATTTCGGGTCGCGCATGCGCACGTGCATGCCTCAAAGCAAGTATGCCGAATGCAATAGCGTCTATTAATGTCCTTAGAACGATCACTGAAGATTTAAAACGATCGGTTAAGATTTTGTGCTTCTCCTTCCCTACCTCGTGATCCTTTCGACTTAACTTGGCCGCAGAATCAAAAAAAGCTAACGGGTAAAAAAAAAAGTAAAAACATAAAATGTTGTCGCTAATCACCACGTAAGTGATCAAAGCAGCATTAGTTCGCAGGCAGTAAAAGTTAAATAAAACCTTCCACTCAGAAATGTGCTTGCATTAGACCAAACAAACCGTTTACGAGAAAAATCAAAAGTAGTTGCATTCTACTGTATGTCAATTCCTCAAGCATTATTCTCTTTCTCTCTCTCTCTCTCTCTCTCTCTCTCTCTCTCTCTCTCTCTCTCTCTCTCGCACATACACCTGCGTCTTTCAGGCATGACTTTAAAAAAAAAAAACAACTTGCTTCAATTTCTCTTCACGCATCCGAGCTAACGCTGCAGACCAAGCGTGTTTGACAGCAAGCGACGCCCCCTTTTGCATGCCTGCATCTCTCTCTCTCTCTCTCTCTCTCTCTCTCTCTCTCTCCCTGCTGATCCATGGCACGGCACACATGCCAACATTTTTCTTTTTGCTTTGTTTCTGGGTTTCCGTTTCAGTCTGAGTGACATATTTCATCTACTTTTCTGTACTAATCATCAAAGAACACCCAAAAGTTATCTTTAGTTCTACAGACGCCTTGATCATGTTCACATATAAACTCTCACTTAGCCAAGCTTTATTATATGACCTCTCTCTCTCTCTCTCTCTCTCTCTCTCTCTCTCTCTCTCTCTCTCTCTCTCTCTCTCTCTCTCTCTCTCCCCTACCCATTTTTGCCCATACCACCCTTGGTACGTCAACATCTCTATCTTATTTTTCCTCCATCCCGTAGCTCTTGCTGCCTCGTTAATGCCATTCGGGTTTCTCGCCCACTCTTGAAACGTGTTTCATTTTTTCCCCAGCATAAAAAAAACAGCAAAAATAAAGTTTCATCTTGTAATTTACTACGCGAGATCAAGATCTCCCAATTACCGTGGCGTTCAAGAGATAATTTCTCCAACACGTGCTGAACACTTCTATGTCTACTTACTCACGTCAGAAGGGTATTTGGAAAATTTTTGATATCGATTTCTAGCTTCCTGTTTACAAACAAACGTACAAATAAACGTAAGAGGGACAAGGCAAGCGTTATACTACTTTAGGAATTCAGTTCTTACTGGTCTGTTCTTTACGTAAGTTACGAGAATTATATATGTAAAAATTGCACGATTGATTGATATATATATATATATATATATATATATATATATATATATATATATATATATATATATATATATATATATACACACATTTATATGTGTTTGCTTAAATTTATTATATAATATATTAATAAATGTAACTAAATAAAACTTTAAGAATATTGTTTTGTCACAAACCAGGTGGAGTTTGATCTGAACTGTGAGCTACCCAAGAGTGTGTGTGTGTGTGTGTGTGTGTGTGAGAGAGAGAGAGAGAGAGAGAGAGAGATGGTGTTGGCTCGTATTTACTGCACTGAGATCTAGGCCTTTAGACCTCAGGAGATTTTGCTTACTACACATCGTTGTCTACGTCCAGCTTTGCTCGGGATCTTTTCGTTTCTTCTCGAGATTAACCTCGACTGATAAACCGACGTTTGACCATCTGCCTAACTCTGTTAAAGCGTTAACATAAAAAAAAAAAGAATACAACGAGTCTATAAAATTTTGTGAGTTGCTTCAATATGAAGATAAGGCAGAACAAAATAAGCATGATCATGAGGTTTTTTAATTATCGTGAAAATGTTAAAACCTGTCCTTGAACTTACATGCAGGGAGGATAAACGATATCCGGTGAAACGTGATCTCTCTCTCTCTCTCTCTCTCTCTCTCTCTCTCTCTCTCTTCTCAGAACAGATACATATGAGTCCGACCGGATATATATAAAAAATCAAGCTAAAGCGTTGTATCCGCGAATTTTTTTTTCCAAAGACCATTGAGCAATGAAACCTCCATCTAACACAGAAAGACGAGATTGATGACAGACTAATATTTGTTCAGCCGTCTTTATAGACGCCTCACTGACATTTGTAAGCAATACATCTGGACTGCTTAAAACGCCCTCTACCTACTTCCCCTTCCCCCCCTCAACCCCACTCCGAGGTGTCCCCCCCCCCCCACCTCCCCATCCACTTCCCGGTCTTTCTCTTTCTCTCAAAGGCTGTAAACCTTCAATAAAAGGGAGTAACAATAATTGCAAAGGGTTTTTTTTTATTACTGAGAGAGAGAGAGAGAGAGAGAGAGAGAGAGAGAGAGAGAGAGAGAGAGAGAGAGAGAGAAACGCCATAAATTTTGTAGCATCAAACCGAGTTGTAGACTGGATTGGATTTTATGCCCTATTTTACCTATCTTTTTTATTTTTTTATTTTCCCCTTACTTTCATCCATGAGAGAAATGCCTCACTGAAGTGGAGCTCCGGAGAGAATGTCTCAATCTGCTGAGAGAGAAGGAGAGATTAGAGATAAAGACATCGTTCCTAATCCTTACAAGTACTTCTATTTCCTTTTTTTTTTTTATTTATCTCTCTTTGCCATTTTTCTTCTCTCTGTGGAACACTGTAAAAAGTCTTTGGCCTACTAATAGTTAACACGGTGACCTTCTCTACATAAAAATGAACTCTCTTTTTTTGTATTTAGTTGTAGATATAATTACAGATTGATAGCTGAAACGAAGGATCCTTGAAAAACTTTAGTCAGTTTTTTTTAACAATTGGTTTTGAAAAACCTATCCCAAGAACAGGCAAAGGAAGTTATTCTTCCATTATTCAAATGAAGACAGTTTTATTAGTAACGGTAGCAGTTTAAGAATGCAAAAAATCCTCGAATAATGAAACAAGAACAAAAAAAATGGTTGTACACTAACCATCTTCATAAAGCCTTTGAATATTCATCAGTGAAATGCTCTTCCAAATATCGTAAATTAAACTTGAGTAACGCCAGTTACAAAAAAAAAAAAAAAAAAAATTGTCAGACATATGAAAGGGTCGGCATACCATGTCAACATTTTTTAAAAACAGCTCATCACTAATTGAATTACTTTTAATAAATAAAAAAAATTATTAAACAGGCGAAGGAATAAAATTATTTCTCCCTTCAATAGAAATATCCTACTAAAATAAGATGAATACAAATAAAAAATAATTCATATATGACGGCATTTCTCAACGTTATTAAATCATGCACAAAAATTAACCAATAACTGTAGCCATTAAAAGCAGGACTGAACACATCATACCACTTCACAATAATAATAATAATAATAATAATAATAATAATAATAATAATAATAATAATAATAATAATAATAATAATATATCCAATCTACCCTGACTACAATCATACGGACTCTCTACTTAAGGAGAACAACACTCAACGAAATACTAAACAAAAACAAATCCAATAACGAGATAGGTAGAGCGAACAGAAAAGTGACAAAAGTATATGTGGAATAAAAAAAAAACATTCTTAAACACATGGGCAAAAGAACACATGCAAAAAAATTTAGTCCAAACAGGAAAAGCTGTTTGAAAGAAGTATAAAAGACATACAAGGGAAAGAGGGTGGGAGTAATGAATCGAGGGGAAATAAGGAGAAAAAGGAAGAGGAAATTATAAGTAACCGCCGATTTATAGTGATAAAGAACGAACGATGTTTGAGGAACGTAACGAGGAAATTGACTTGGAAGTATAACCAGGAGAGGGAGGGGAAGGAAGGAAGACAAGCGAACGTTGTTAAAAAACTGAAGAAATCTCATTGAAATGAGGGGAGGAAACTGAGGGGAAGTAAGCAGGGAATAGGAGAGAAGAGGGAGAGGAGACGCATGACGGGTGAGGGGATGGGGGAGAGGAAAGAAAGAGAGAGGGGGAGAGGGAGAGGGAGAGCTGGCACCTGGCAGTGGGCCGGTGTCAGGTGGAGTCTGGTACGTGAGGAACTCCTTCGACAACACCCGACACCGCATACTATATTTACCTCACCGCTGCCGCCACCTCCACTACTACTACTACTACTATCACTACTACTACTACTACTATCAATGCGATTACTAATATTATTGTTATTCGAGGCCCTGACTTATATGCTGTAGCCATTCTTTGCGAGGGGAGCACACCGCCATTGTTATGGATTTAAGAGATCCCTTCAATTGTGATGAGGGTGTCATTCGAAGCCCCAATTCTTCGGTACATTATCTGTCAGCATCATGTAACAGATGCTCGTGTATGCAACTGCCCAACATCAAAGGGAAAGCGATCAAGTTAAAGCAACGGCGAGAGTTAAACCCTGAGACGATGCGGACGTCACCTGTAATGCAATACCTTCAAAGAATGAAGTGTGAAAGTCTAGAACAGTGACAGAAGTACATAGCAGAAGTCGCGAGAAATGAACACTACATCACTAGAGAAGGAAGAAACGTACAGTCTGACAACACGTGCAAAATATTAATTAAAAAATAACCTCAATAAATTCTTTCACTAAGGCAAAATTAACCACGGCACAAAGAACAATCCCAATGAAAACAAAAGGTCCACATACAAATTCCGACAATGAGAACCCGAGAGCATTATTTTCTCACAAAAGCAACTCAGCACCCAGAACAATCTCGGGCGCGCATCTCAATGCGCAGTTTATCTTAAAAATTATAATGCCAAAGACCACTGTTTCCAAACTTTTAAATCGCCAGTTCTGAAGCATAGCAAATACGAGTAATGAATCTATTCTAGTAAGTAGCAAATGACGGATAAATCTGTCATTCATGCTGTGATCAATATCAATACAGCACAGCAATAATATTAACAATAACTGTAATTACAATTATAACGTAAAGCCTATCCCGCAACTAAAATGTCAGTTCATTAATTAAATACAGTAAACAGCCGGCAGACTAGCCATTTAAAACTCAAAGTTAGCTTTTAAATTAATTCTTTAACGCCTCCCCCCCCCGGAAAAAACTACTACAACAATGACAAAGACTGCACCCCTAGAGCACTTGTAAAAATAAATAGAGATTACCTGAACATCACCTATTACGTGAGATTGAACACACCATCCTCAGAGCCCGACCCTGCACACAAATCACAAAAAAGGGGGAAAAAATAAAAGTGCCCCATTTCCTTAACAATTACAAAAAGGGAGAACTATTTTCGTTTGAACTGATAACACCAAGCTATCGACACCCCCCGATGCCAGAGAGAGAGAGAGAGAGAGAGAGAGAGAGAGAGAGAGAGAGAGAGAGAGGAGGGGGGGCTGTTCTCTCATTTCCAAAGAGTGAGAAAGACATGCTCTCAATTCCCAAAGAGAGATGGAGAGACCTGTTCTCAAATTCGCTAAGAGAGAGAGAGAAGAGAGAGAGAGAGAGAGAGAGAGAGAGAGAGAGAGAGACCGTGCACCTGCAACGCGCGGGATATGTGACCACCTTGTACACTTTACTTTGCGACTCTCTTACTGACGACGCGCCTGAAACCTTCGGTCGAGTACTGAGGGCCATGTGACACTTAACAGGCTCATTTACTGCTGTGCTTAGGTGATCTACGGTAGTCATTTGGCACCTGAGGGGAAGTTGGGGAAAAAAAAAAGGTCAGGAGGGAGCATCTCCCCTCTCCCTAGTTTGATTTTTTTAATTCTTTTTTTTTTAAATGATTTACTTCTTCCTCCTGCTGATACACCCTCTTCATTTTTATAGTCCCTCCATTCTTTCATCATTTCATTATCCATCGAAATTTATTATTTGTTTCTCTACAAACTCTTAAACTTTCCGGACCTAAGAGTCTCTATGTTTCAGGATTCCTCAACTGAATGTCATATATATACGCTGTGTAAATTGGATAATCTCAGCATATGGCCAAGTTTTATGATTTCATACAATAAACGCGCAGTTCCACGCGGAAATTAAAGGGTTTTCACATTCAGCAAACATCCACATGCCTAAAAAGCAAACAACTTGCGATTTAAATCATGACCTCCAGAATTAACTTTGGCTTGAGGCTCAATAATGGCAGAAAAAATAGAACAGCGTAATACTCAGTGGGAGCAGGTCATATCGCCCCCATAATATTTCAGCTATTTTGTAGGATGAGGTTACGTTAGGTTAGGTAAAGTTACATTAAGTTTGGTTAGATTTGGTTATAGTAGTACCTAAATGACTGAACTTAGGGGGGACAAAAAGACTTGTGACCGATATAACTGGAATCATAGGGAGCAATTTAAAAATAATTTTAAAAATGAATACCAAAATAACTATAAATTGCACTATCGCCAACAGGTTAGTTGCCTTGCATAGAACTTGTGACTGTGGAGAAGTCTGGTGTACAGAATATTTTAGATATATAACACATCATTACAAGTGGTAAGAATCAAGATATTTGTTACAGTTATCACTAAAGCATACAGGGCATTAATAGTTTCAAGATAGTATTCATACACCAGTTCATGGTCCGAGGAAGGTCAAAGTTTTAGTTCATACCTCAAGACAAAATCATAGTTTCTGGTTATGGCGATGAGCAAAATGAGTCTCAAGCGATGGTTACAAACAAAAGTAATATCACAGAATGACGGGAGTGCATAAAGCAGGCAAAGTAGACAGACTAAAAGAAAGAAAACGGCTGAGCGAAAAAGACCATCTCTTATGCCTGGGCAAGCCGGCCCAGTCTAGCTTTGGCCTCGCATTCCTTCGAAGTCCAAAAAGCAGAAATGCACCTGCGCATGCACACAAGCTTTCAACAATCGCAGGTAATTCAGACCCATGGGATCAGTTTAGACTTGGAAGATAAAGTGGGAGTCGATCTACACTAATAAATTTTTTGGGGGGCATAACACTTGCAACAGTGAAGATGGGGGCCACCTTCAAAGAGATCCGCGTTCGCCGTGGTTATTTATCACATTCTCTCTCTCTCTCTCTCTCTCTCTCTCTTCTTGCGTATCATGCTTTGTTTTGTCTTCCTAAAATGTTCCTTTTTCTGCGAAAAGGGAAAAAGTAGGATTAAAAAAAAAAGGGAAGATAACACTACTAACGACGCAAAATGTTGGTGTCTGTTACTGTTGCCATTTTTTTTTTGCGGTTTATCTGTACCTACCCCCCCCCCCCACCGCCCTCTACAAGCGCATTCTTTATTCCATCCATTTAACCACTGTTTCTCAGAAAAGAACAGAGGTCTCTCTCTTTCCCCTCGCCCTGACCTACGAGCCGTCAACAAAAGCTAATGCGACCGGGGATTAAGGAGAGAAAGATGAAGAGATGAAGAAATGCTATGAAGTTGTACGGGAAACTCAGGTACGCCAGGTACGTCATGTAACTTCCTTATGTAACTCGAGATATTGGCGAGATTTTTTTCGGGGGGCGTTGGTCTGCGGACAATGGGACTTATTTCTACGTTTCAGCTGCCGATAAAGATACTGATGTTTAGTTACGGGGAGGCGTCTGTGGACAATGGGACTTATTTCTAGGTTTCAGTTGCTGATAAAGATACTGATGTTTAGTTACGATATCTTTTCTTTCTAAACAGCACTGCTAAAAGATCCCACAAAGCGCCTGCTAACTCCACATTCTTGCTTGGTTTCAAGAACCAATGGTGTATTACAAGACCAGTCCTGAAATAAGAAGTACTTCAGAGGGTATTGTCTTTTGTAAGAAAGGCAATATATATATATATATATATATATATATATATATATATATATATATATATATATATATATATATATATATATATATATATATATATATATATATATATATATATATATATATATATATATATATATATATATATATATATATATATATATATACACATATATATATATATATATATATATATATACACATATATACATATATATATATATATATATATACACACACACACACATATATAGCACAACCTAAATCACTTATCTTTAATGGTTTGCTGTCTGGAAATGGCGACAAAAACTTAGATTTTTATTCTAGATTCAGTTCTGTAGTATGAAATTAACTGTATATTTTCTATTGTTCTGACGGAGAATGATATTAGGAAATTCAATGATAAACTCACTATACTGATGAGACCTAAGCTAATAATCTTGACTAGAGAAACACCTGCATTCTTATGTATATATATATATATATATATATATATATATATATATATATATATATATATATATATATATATATATATATATATATATATATATATATGAACACTAAAGTTCTTTTTGCCACTTACCTCAAAGAAATGGCATCTTGCCTACCCTATCTGGATTTTCAAACGTCCGTAATAAACTAATGAAAACTGAAAGGAAACCGGACCTATTAAGTTGAAAAGAATATAGAGAGAGATCAGTCCTAATTGAACATACCCTGAGCCGAGGATCCGACTTCGAAAAGCTTCATTGTCAACGAAAAACAAAAGATTACGCGAGACATTTCTTACATTTCAGCGATCTGCTGAAAAGTACACATCCTTCAAGCGGGAGAAGGCAAGACCGCGGGGAATGACTTCCCAATCGAAAAAGAAAAGCCCTGTAACAGCGGACAGCTGCTGCTGCTGCTGCTGCTGCTGCTGCTGCTGCTGCTGTCTAAAATTAAAAAGACGAAACGGGCGAAAGAAATTGGACAAACGTGTCAACTTCAGGAAGCGGACGGCAGGCAGACAAGACTCTGCTACTCGTTCCTGTGTGGATTTGTGTGTTTACAGGGATGTCCGAAATGAACAAGATCAACCTCAAAGGGCTGCTAATCTCACTCCGATGTTGAGGCCAAACGATACTCCTGCAGAAATGTGGTGGAGGAGAAGAAACGACCTGGTTGAATAAATCTACGAAGAGTAGAAAGAAAAATTAAAACTGTAGATCGCGAAACGATGCAACACATTCGTAAGAAGAGAAGGAGCAAAACTTCAAAGTTGGAATAAAAATTTCAAGTGAAAGACATAAAAAGTTCTTTTTAATAGGAAACACGTGACCCCTAAGAGCAATGTCATAGTAAAATAAGAAGTCTGAGAGGTAAATGGAGCCATCAAAAAAAGGAAAAAGTGACAGAAATAAAAAAAAAGAGAGAGGCAGGAGGAAAACTCAAAGCATATCCACATGTGAGCAGGCGAGAGAAATTGGGGAAAAAACTCTGCTCTGCCAAGTGGGATGCAAACGGCACTCACCATTCATAATAATAATCCCCTTTCATCTCTTTAACTATTCAAAAACGTGCGTGTCGGGTGGAGAGAGAGAGAGAGAGAGAGAGAGAGAGAGAGAGAGAGAGAGAGAGACCGTCGGGTGCAGGGAATACATGTCAGGAAATTTTAAACATGGCTGAGAAGATTAAGGACGAAACAAAAATAATAACAAATCAAAATAAACATATAAAAAAAAATAGCCAAAGAAACAAGAGGCACAAGCAAATCAACGAACTTGAATTACAACTTACTCGATCTTGAGAATCATAAAGCTACAGGCCACGGCAAAAAAAATCTGAACGTTTCTGTAAAATGATGAATGCAACTTCCCTAAAATAAAATTGAGAATTTATTTTTCAAAATCTGTAAGATCCAGACTGCATTAAAATACATAAGCAAGACATGCAGTGACTTCGATGTAAAAAAAAAAATAAAAAAAAAAGCAAATAGAAGAAAGCATAAGCGAAACGCACAGGATGTTTGAGAGTCAAGACCCTCGCCTTTAATCGAACACCCGAATCAAGGAGAGACGCTTTTGCAGATTCGTCTTACCACATGAACCGCCTTAATAGACACTGCTAAGTGATCAGTCTCTCGATAGTGAGATTTATGGCCCTCTACGCCTCTGAAAGTTGAGGGAGGAGGACGAGGACACCAGCACACACGCATACACACTCACACACACACACACACACACAGAGAGAGAGAGAGAGAGAGAGAGAGAGAGAGAGAGAGAGAGAGAATTTACAAGTAACCGAGTCACTATATTTAACAAGCCATTAAATAACGGATAATTAAGTAAATTAAAACACTAAATAAGAAGGATCTATGGAAAATAAAAAATATAAGCAATTTTGTTCACGTAACTATTATGAATACGTCCTTCGGGGAGATTCTCCCCAAAAAATAAATTAAAAAAAACTGAAAATGAAGCAGAAAAACAACTGAATAAATGAATAAGAGCCTAACTGACGGGAGATAAACGAGAGAGAATCGACCGAGGGGAGACAAGAAAATACCTCTCGCTTCTACTTTTCCCCTCGCAGCGAATTTCGGTTACGTAAGAAAATGGTGTCGTCTTTAAGTTTCACGCTGCTAAATCACTTGGAAGGCGTTGCCCTTCGTGACGGAGTATAGAAGTCGCTTGCTCTCTCTCTCTCTCTCTCTCTCTCTCTCTCTCATTTTTTAACATCTTAACCAGAGAAAATATTATCTACTCTCTCTTTCTCTCTCATTTTTTTTAACATCTCTCTCTCCCTCTCTCTCATTTTTTTAACATCTTAACCAAAGAGAAAATACTATCTACTTTTCTCTCTCTCTCTCTCTCTCTCTCTCTCTCTCCTGGCAAACTTATTCTTTCAGTTTCTTAAATCTGAACCAGCTAGAAAATACTCTCTCTCTCTCTCTCTCTCTCTCTCTCCGAGAACCATTTCGTTCATTATCTTGCATCTTGCCCAGAGTGAAAATACTATCTACTTTTCTCTCTCTCTCTCTCTCTCTCTCTCTCTCTCTCCGAGAACATTTTCGTTCATTATCTTACATCTTGCCCAGAGGGAAAATACTATCTACTTTTTCCTCTCTCTCTCTCTCTCTCTCTCTCTCTCTCTCTCCTCTCTCTCTCTCTCTCTCTCTCTCTCTCTCTCTCGCAGGCGGCACCG
>NC_089781.1:6706896-6744396 GCF_040412425.1 Macrobrachium rosenbergii
CAACAACATCAAAAACAACAGCCCCTGCTGCGGCATTACACGGCTGTTGTTGTCGAGGGGCCCATGCTTGCTAGTTGCATAACAAGCAACTGCAACGTGGCACCTGGATGACGTCACTCTTGACACCTGAGACGAACATCAAATATCTCGGGGAGCGCAGATTTTCCGCCTTAGGGTAACTAACGCAAATACACTTGCAAGAAAATACAATTTAGTTGGTGATGTTGGGATGAAAGCAATATTAGAACAGTTGTTGAATCGGTGTTCTGATCATCACTAACAAACCTCAGAGCTAATCCAGTAACTGATTAAAACCAGTAACACCTGTCTTGAAAATATCTCAACTTTTGTAAAAAAAAAAAAAAAATCAAGTTACAATCAGCTAAGTTATACCGAAACTTTAGTTAATCAGAAAGAGATTTAGAGATGGAAAGGGAGTAAAATTCATTCCACTTCAAATAAGCTTTGAAAAAAGAAAACAAACAGTGGAACAAAAGGACAGAGAAACGCCATACGTAAGGTTACATCTTTTTCACATGAGATAAAACAATTCTGAGAACCAATTACTTCTCTAAACTCTCGTTCCGAAGAATTGCTCAGTTCCTAGTCTCCATCTTTTGATTTCCTTAATGGGAATACGATTGACATCATATTCCTTAATAAAAAAAATTCTCTCAATCAGCTTCCATCAATTATTAATTGTTGTACTATATTCCTTTGTTATTTAAGTCCACTCTGTTTTGTTTTGTTTCTTTCGACCTATTTCTTCTTTTCCTTTTCCATCGTCACTCCACGTCCCCGTCTTGTCTTAGCTCTGTAGTTTTATATCCTGTTCTAAGCAAAATCCCACCTCCTTCAACGAATTTATCATTGTCATATTCCTTTTACTATTGTCCTAGATGTTGTTCACTGAATTTCTTTCTCTCTTTACCAGAGTTTATCCCATTTTCGTCACTGCCTCTTATTCTCCCATTCCCACATCCCACTTCCTCCTAGGTTACCCTTTTCCTCCTCTCCCCTCACATCTTACCATGATATTCCTCCCCTCTCCCAACTGCTCCTTCCCCTCAGCCTCATCTTCTCGTCCTTCCCAACGGCTTCACGGGTGATCGAGAGTACCTCACGCTTACCCTATGCCCATCAAACCACCAAGTGGGTATATTTTAAGTACGGCCAGAAAACAGTCTACTACCACTTCATCCGTCCTATCACCTTCTGTCACTCTTCTCAAGATGACACTAAAAAACAACCCCCAGGTGGTTCCTTCTTACCGAAGGTTGCCGCAGGGTGAATTGGGGTCAAGGTTATTATTGGTTGGATGAGGTTATGTGACGCAATGCGATTGCTCGAATGAAGATGCCACGACAATGCAATCGGGAAGTTGACCCACTGTAATCACCATCGTAATATAATAATAATAGAGAGCATTAAGCACTGCTGCCTGTAACAGGTCACGTGACTCATGCGTCTGTTCGCATGAAAATTCTACAACAACGCAAACAGGAAATAACCACATTCATATTAAGTCTCCTGCTGTGCTCTAGTGCAAAACAGGGAAGCCAGCAGGTTTCTGAGTGACTCATGTCTGGTTTCTCGGAAAGGCAGCGAAAAGATTCAAGAAATTATGGTTAAAAGAACACAGACAGTATTTCAACGTTGGGCGTATGAAAATATCTGAATTAAAGGTTTCACTATCTTATCTTCAATCACTTAGAATATTAGTTATTTTGTGTATTCAAAGGTAGATATCTTCATACAGTCGGCAACAACAAAATGAACATCGTTTTACAAATCATAATTGTCCCACTTTCTTCGGTCTGCAGAAACTTGCCTGTCATTCATTATATTTATCATTCCTTTCTAATAATACTGTAAACAACAAGGAAGGGGTTAAAATTCTCGATCCAAGTTCTAGTGATAAATTCAAACAGAAAATTCACTGTCGGCTTTATAACACAAAACAAAGACCGTACAACAAAAGATATTCTCAAAAACGTGAATATTCTAAGAGGAAGGCAACTGCAGATAATCTTTAAAGAAAAGGAAAGAATGTTGAAATTACATGAATTTGAAAACAAATAATTTTATTGTGAAAAAATACTGATCTTTTAAATGAGGATGTATAAATTTATTTTACCAAATCCCATAAAACAAGCACAAAAAATTCATAAGTAAAGCGTGACGATCAAACGGTTTCTATAAAGAAAAAAAGAGAAGTAGATAGATGAAAAGAGAGGAAAATAACGAATCGAAGCGACGTAAGACCAAGTTAAGACATTATATCCGGCGTGCTCCTCAAGGCAATTAACGTAGTTGGTGGACCGCCATGGAGATCCAGCAAGGAAGTCAAAGGTCTTAGAGCAAGGAAGAGATTTACCCGCAGAGATCCTAATTAGCTCTAAGTTTACCCAAGAGGACTAACCTCCCTAATGTCTTGCTCAAACTGCAAGATGGCGAGACAATTCCTGGTATGAATGTCATTCCTCCCTTGCCAAAAACGGCGTTTGATCTCGAGAAACGAAATCTGCGAGGGAGCTTTTGGCCCGCGAAGATCTTTCACACGCTGACAGTGACCAAACACGATTCCTGTCACGCAGAATCTTTTAGTAAATATGCACAAAGCACGAGGCTTCTCAGTGGTTTTCCACTGCATATCGGGAATGGACGGTACAAAATGCTGAAGTAACAACGGTAAAAGGGATATTTTTGTAGGAACGCCGGCGACTGCGAGGCTAATGCTGCAGAAAAAAAAAACACCTCCAAGAAATATCATTCAGTAAACTCCAAAAGATCTTATCATAAACTTATTCCTTAGAAAACTAACTTTGTAACTTCATCAATGGTTTTTTCTGTTTTCGCTTTCATACAACCAGGCTCACAAAATTCGGAGACCTAGGTCAAAGAGTTCTGTACTTCCTACAAAAAAGAACTGTAAAAAGGAAGCCTTAAGAAAAAGCCTAGTTTTAGAGCCTGAGGTACACACACATCACAGGTAATTCGACTCTGAAATGCGATTAAGGCCCCGAAAACATACAGATGGACGGGGGAAAAAATGTCCTCTTGACTTGTGACCTATACGAGACAAAAAATAAAACGTAGCCTACGGTGTCGTCACCTGCATGATCTCGTCTTCTGAAGAGCCTATTGGCGGCAGTAAAAAACAATGTAAACAAGTTTAACACTATTGCTATTTATTTTATGTTACTTTCTTACGGCTGGGGGTAGAGGTTCCCCTCGGTGGGGGACGGGTGGGAGCCTTGTTAGTAGGCTCACAGAATTTTCTGGGTCTGACCAATGACGTAATTCAATATGGCCTAGTTTGCTTATTTCCTTTTCATTTTCTTACTGTTTTCCGATGTGTTGTTTTAAGGATTTTCCTGACTTCGCTCGCGTTTTGAAATAAGAAATGAAGCAGAAGCATTCCCGGCATTGTTCATTAGTTACAGACCATATTCCCACTGTACCCATCCCATGAAATATTTATAATTCCTCCTAGTGTATGAAACCATCTCACTTCATTATTCCAAAGAACATTTCCATTTATCCTCATCTCTTCATAACTTGCATGTGTCTCGAACTTTTAATGTGCCCTGCAATCCTTGTTTTATTCGTTATAGTGCCTTTCTACGCACCCAATTCTCTCCTCCCAGTTCCACCTTATTCCTTTTATCACACATCTTTCTCTCGTTATCCTTCACCACAGATAAGGCGGAACAACAGGTGTGTATCCCTGTGTATGAGTGCAAGTTTTGTGTGTGTGTGTGTGTGTACGTGCGTGTAGGTTTCTGTGTGGGTAGAGCATTACATTCTTCACATAGCACAAAGGAAACGCGACCTGCCCTTCCTCTTCTCTCATAGGACCATTCTTGGTGCCATTATCC
Source organism: Macrobrachium rosenbergii (assembly GCF_040412425.1). Lineage (NCBI taxonomy): Eukaryota > Metazoa > Arthropoda > Malacostraca > Decapoda > Palaemonidae > Macrobrachium > Macrobrachium rosenbergii. Next base: position 6,710,778 of record NC_089781.1, read on the forward strand.
ACACACACACACACATACACACAGTTATCCCTCTCAAGACTCCTCTGCAGTTGCTGAGCTCTATCTACGCACATACGCACATACACATATATATGCACATACGCACATACACACACACACACACACACACACACATATATATATATATATATATATATATATATATATATATATATATATATAAAATATATATATATACTCGTATATATAAATGTGCGTGTCGAAGGAAAAAGTTCGTCAACTGAAGGACATTGTTGGCATGACGTCATAAAACACCACCGATGGACGAAAAATATTACAGTATATTAACGTATATGAAGAAATAAAATCAACAGTTGTAAATCAAATGAGAGATCATCTCTCAATGGCAGGAAAAATCTTTTTCACAAACGATTTCTGAAGGTCCATATCTCTCTTTCTCTCATTCCCAAGAGGTACTCACAGTCCTCCAACCGAGGGGAAAGAAATGAGAATTTCCCTGAACCACATCCTCACATCCTTTCCCCTCTCAAACTGCAGATTCCCACGGACAAGGGGAAATGATCCTGGGAAAAGAGGAAATGAGGCTCAGAACGAGGGACTGGGTAATGATGATAAAAATACCGACAATAATAATGGTTGTCCATTATCACGGTGTAATGATTAAAACCCTCATCGTATATTACTAATGGTATTTTTATCAGTACTGCTATTATTACTAATGATATCAATATCAACACTACTGTTATTACTAATAATATTATTATTAATACTATAATTACTACTAATACCGTTGCTGCAGCGGCATTACATATTATTTACCAATCCCGGAAGGTTAGCCCAAAAGGATGAAAGGATAAATGGTATCCTTATGCGTGGTGAGATGACCAGAAACTATAACTGACGAACAGGAGACTTGGAACACGGCAGAGAGAGAGAGAGAGAGAGAGAGAGAGAGAGAGAGAATCTTCTCTTTCTGAATGTCATACATAGCTCTTGTTGATTCCTCTCCTGAAACTGGTATTCATTTACACAAAAGATAAAGATATTGTACATTTATGATACAGCGTAGAAGCATGCACATATTCAAAAACAACATGCGCGCACGCATGCACTCAAAGAGACAGACAAACAGGGACACGAAAGTGCAATAACTAAAGCAGACTGTAGAGGCGCCAGTAGACTGTATTGTAAGAAAAACACCAACAAAAATAAACGCACACTGGCGATAATGACTTTATATCCGTGAGATTCTTGAACAGGGTCAAGTACACCTGAACTCGGATGGAGCGAAATCCAAAGTCAATTCTACCGAATAGCTCCGGTATTTACGCAATCCAACATATATTTTTTACTTGCTAATAGGTTTTTGTCCAAGTTAATATCACTTAATGTTTATAGTCACAACGAGACTGCATCGCAATAGTTTATAAAGCAACACTAATGCTTCATATTTTACATACCATCTCTTGGTCAAGGTTAACCTATGTCCTTCTTACCCTCAACTTAATTATGAAAGGGGGAAGGTGTGGAGGTGTAGTCCAATCCCAACTACCAAAGTTAGCCAGTCTCTCTCTCTCTCTCTCTCTCTCTCTCTCAATCAAGTCTTTATGAGACTCCTAGACCCTCTTGGCGCTACATAACAATCCTACCTCTGTCCCGAGTCCTAAAACTTCTCGTGAATCCTCCATAATTTGCATCCTTGGCAGTTTCTCCAACTCATATTAGGGACTGTTGATGGCGTTCTTCTTATTATAACGCTCTCTCTCTCTCTCTCTCTCTCTCTCTCTCTCTCTCTCTCTCTCTCTCACATACACAGAACATAGCCGAAAAGCATTACCATTTAATCTTTTGCTACTTCAGTTAAGCATTAGATCGTAAATGATTCATTAAGGTACTTTTACAATTTCCTTTTCTCTCAATCCAAGACACGCTAGGAGAGAGAGAGAGAGAGAGAGAGAGAGAGAGAGAGAGAGAGAGAGAGAGAGAGAGAGAGACTCAAACTCACTTCACTCGCAGCAAGGAAGGGGGAAATCACTAAATCCCTCCGATGAAAATTAAACCAGCTCAAAAAACATCCTTGCGCAATCTGCTCCCCCACACCGTTTTCCCTAAATCCTTGGACCAACAGACAACAAATCCATTTTAAATCCTCTCGCCCTATTTGCTGACGGCGATAAATGCCCCTCTTTTTCCTTGTCTTCATCCCTCATTTTCACTTTTAAATCGCCACTGCCTGATCAGCCACTTCTTTTCATTATTCCCACCATGCTTCCTAGATGCCAAATTCCCTCTGAATTAATTTCCAATTTACACTAATCATACTGAGAATTATCAAGCCCATTTTCGTAGTGATAATCACAGGCAATCGGACAAATGTCTTATCTTTACTGCCTATTTACTAACAGAACTTTACGACCCTCCTGAGCGCTGTTTGTAGTTAACCGACTGCTTCTATCGTTACCAATTCTACAGAATTGCACCCGGCCAGAATGGCTAACATCAGCCACGGTGTCTTGTGTAACTAGTGTCAAAAAATAAAACCGAGAGTTATAATAAAAAAAAAAGGCTCTTGAAAGATATTGAGGGTGCATAAAAAATAAAATAAAACGTCCTCCCACCACCACCACCTGCCTCACCTGCCATGAATCAGTCAGACGTCTTGCTCAAGACTTCCTCCTCCTTAGACGTACATTTCTCCACCATCACCTCCACCAACACAGTCTCCACCTCTTCTTCCTTCTTTTGCACTTCCACCTCTTCTTCTCCTTCATGGTAATCACCGAGAGCCCTTTTATCAAAAACGTCAAAACCATCTGAGGAGGAGATCGCCTCAGCTTGCCTAGGCTAGCTTCAACTCTGCTCCTCACCTCCCCCCCCCCCAACACCCCTTTCTCTCTCTCTCTCTCTCTCTCTCTCATCCCACCTCCAACCCTCACCTCCCCCCCCCCAACATCCCACCTCACACCTCCCTACATCCCACCTCCAACCCCTCTCTTCCCCCACACCCCATCATCATCGTAAACGGAGCCATCAGCTGTTTTCGCGGCGAACCAAAAACGGCTTCAAATCTCCTCTCATAAATATATGACGTTTGCTTTCATCTCCTGCTCGGATCAAAGGATGTTATCGGGTAAAGATGATACTCAGTCGTGCTGCCTCAACACAGACTTATGCTTTCATATTCCAACGATCATTAAAAAAACCAGACACAAGCAAACCCAGGCACCCAAACAACGTAGATTAGAATGAAAGGAATAACCAGGAATAGATTCCTCTTCCCCTCCCCCACCACATACACAGGGGCGTATAATTTACATTATATCAAACAGACGCACGTGTGGCGAATATTTACCATTGTCCCACTTGACTACAAGTATTCTGAGAGCATATAAACATCCACCAATCATCATGGCACATAAAAGACTTCATTCGGCACAGACGAAATCTTGCCGTAAATCAAAAGAAAGCCAGCAAATGCCCGAAGACAGGCTCCCATGCCCAACACATGGTCGCTAGTTTTCAGAACAAGGGCACTGAATACAAATCTCAGACACATAAACTCGATAAAATTAAACTTACAAACACACATACACACCTGTTGAAAAGGCGTTCGTGATAAGACGATCTCCATGAGGCTTGAGATCTGTCACGGACGGATGCGAATTGCCCACCCAGGTACCCAGGCCCCGGCGACGTGAGAGGCTTCGAGTCCGATCAGGTGTTATGGTAAGTTCGGGTCAGAAACCTTCTTTCGCATTTCCCAAATGTTCTTGACTATTTCGATCCTCCAGTTATTCTTCTTTTTTACTGAACACTACAGGAAGAATATACGGAGATCTAAGCACTTTAGGAAGAGCATATGAAGATAAGATGCTATTATTATTATTCTTATTGTATTTTTCTGATTTATATATTTTCTTTCTTCAGCAAGATCTGTGCGAGGGAAAGAGAATAGCAGTAAATCAATTCTACGATCAGAGATTTTTTTTATTCTTAAACAGCTGTTACAACAATGCCTCAAGACGAACAAAAAATCCGTGAAGATTGAACAGGAAATTTATGTTTCCTTGGCCTCACAAATCAACTGGGAAACAAAAACATTACGCAACTTAGTTACGGCAAGTGTCCTACCATGCGTTGAGTGACCTAATCATCATTGGAATTCAATGTTGATTCAAGGAAATGAAGCGGCGTTTATTTGAATACTATCTCTCTCTCTCTCTCTCTCTCTCTCTCTCTCTCTCTCTCTCTCTCTCTCTCTCTCTCTCTGACCTTCCCCTGTGGAACGCTCCTGTGTAATTTTAGATCCAGCCTTGTGGTGTGGTCTAACCACTACTGTAACATTTCCCGGAGGAGGAGGAGGAGGAGGAGGAGGAGGAGGGATGTTCCTCTGTCCCCCTCCACCTCCTCTGCTTTTGAACTCCGTCCATGGCCCCTTCCATTGCAAAGGTAAAGGAATCCAGAATCTTATCGCTTTCGGAGATCTCATTAACAAGACGTTAACAAAGAAACAACAAAACCGAGATCCCAATATAAACAAATATTTTCCGAGCCTCCTCTTCAACAACGTGGCATTATGCCAACCTGCCCCAGCTGCTTCTAACTCTTGCGTGTGTGTGTGTGTGTGTGTGTGTGTGTGTGTGCATACATGGTTGTATGTGTCTTTCTGTGTGTGTATGCACGTGTGTGAATTTTCCCTATATGGATTTGAGCGTGTGTTTGAGAGCACATTTCTGGGTGGTGTTGGGGCTTAAATTTTATGCACACGTGCTTTATTATCCATCTGCAATAATAGAGGTTCGGACGGAATGTATGAGTGAACAAAGCATTGCATTTTATACGTACACGCATGCACACGCGCGTGTGTGTGTGTGTATGTGTGCGTTTTATAAATGTCATTGTCCCTGCAAGGGCTATGCTGCAAGGCAGAATGAAGGCTCGCTGAGAGAGAGAGAGAGAGAGAGAGAGAGAGAGAGAGAGAGAGAGAGAGAGAGAGAGAGAGAGAGAGAGAGAAAGTACTTGTTTCTCTGTAAAATGAGCCATTATAAGCACTTGTTGGCTCAACGGAAGACTTTTGCAGGGTAATCATTAACTAATTTATAGGCAACAGAAGTGGCCTAGTTGAGCAAGGTGTCCCTGGTATTAAGCAGGTACCTGTGAATATCTTAAGAACGACAGGAATTCTTGTACTTCCTTAGTTTTTGCTTTTTTTTTCTCTCGCTCTATCTCCCTCTCTCTCGCTTCTCAAATTACTCCGTGAATACTTGTTTCTTCACTAGACTTTATCTTCTTTTATCACAGTGATTTGTCTTACTCTTGCTTTTATGGGATACACGTTTTGTTTTTATAACTCTCCATACACACAACCACGCACAATATTGTTTCATATTTCGAATTAGCATCAGTTTCCTCTTAAATTAGGCACTATATAACTTCTGTAGTATCGACGATAGTACACCGAAATTTAAAGCACACTAAGACAATGATGGGGCATCGGAAGTTCCAAAGTGCCACATGTAAACATAACAGCGATCTGTAAGCAAAAAAGAAAAAAAAATGAAAAAAAGAAAAATTCTATATATACTCGTCCATTAAAACCACTGAATGGATTGCCTCCACATTTTTATCCATACAACCGGAGTTTAACTCTAGTGGGTATCAATGTGAGTTACTACATCTCTCCAGTAATTCATATATAGTTATTATTACTGTTTAACCTCATCGCTTTTTCTTGATTAAAGGAGGTGACTCCAAAAAGTGCTGCTCTTCCAAATTTCAGCAAATGTATTAAGGAATGAGGATGTCGGCCCCATGCCATGATCAGCAATGCTCAAGAGACTTAGGTGCTGACGACTTATGGCACTACAGGCGGTCACCCATCTAAGCCCGACCAGACCCAAAGCTACCTAACTTAGCCAATCAGATGATCAAAGGTATTAGGTAAAAACAAATTCTGAGGTGCAGCGTTAAGCTACTGCTTAAATGTTTTCTTACCATTTTTAATTCATCTTGATTTCCATACAATCTGAATGGGTCATTTCTCTCAAATAACTAACTGATTCATGTTACTTATATTCCTACCCTTGTAACAAACTATATGCAAATAGGGAACAAAATGTTCTCTGCGCGCGCGCGAATTTGTATGCGTATGTGCCCCGCGATCTTCTGGGCCTGCTGTTTTATTTCAGGTCATAATTCTGTATGAATACACCAACTTTACCAATTAATTTAAAATAATCCGTATAAATACTACAATGTATTTACTTTGAATTAAATTACTGTAAATTCAGAACACTACGCTGTAAGGCTGGAACACTGCACCATCCACTATCAACAGCTCTGCCTATAAATGATGTCATCCCCTTTGCACCTCCCTCTCGTTTGCATCGAACTTTTACTTCGGGATTTTAAATGATCCAAAACCAGCCATTTAAAAAGCTAACAAATTCTTTACCTCGTTTGTCACCGCCTCCTCCCCACACCCAAGCAAAAGTAATCCATACTGATTCAAGTATTATCATCCTTTTTTTTTTCTTGTGCGTTTACGCGATTGTTAGTAAGTGCAAGCTGGCACAATAAGATACCATTATGTGCATTTTTGCCAGTAAATAAAATCTGAAAAAAATAGAGAATGTTAGCACTCGCAGACATATCTTCATGTTCCAGTGGCACATAAAACCAATGCGTTTGATGAAGAATTTCCGATAAGAGATTCTCTGGCAATCTACAATTGCTTTCCGCTGACTCACTATGGGGGGTTGGGGGGATAGCCGCCCTAGAGTAAAAGCGTTTGCCCATTCTACCGAGGCTAATTGAAGCAACTACTTGCTACGTAAAATAATCTTCCCACTATTTTCGTAAGAAGTTTATTGGATTGTAATAAGTGAATAATTTATTACTGTTTTTATTTCCCTACCTACCGCTGTCCCCCTGCCCAGTGCTACTTTTCCCTTGCAATCTACGACTTCAGAAGGCTTTACTTTTCTTTTTCCGAGAGTTGTATCTCAGCTAGAGATAAGTCTTACATCTCTACCTTTAAATGAAGGTAATTGTTTTTCCTTCTTGAGAGAGGGATTCTAAAAAGCTGAATTCAAATAATATGAGTAACCGGATTCACGAAGTTGACCACTGGCCAACGGGAGACAGAATATTACACAGCGACAGCCATCACGCAAAATGCTAGTCGTTCATATGATTATGAAAATAACGAAAGAGAAACGATTTCAAAAGTCAGTTTATTTCAGTGTTCAAAGATTTAATTAACCTAAATACAACTTAACCGGCTTCCTGAATACAAGAGCGAGGCAGACGATTCTTTCATACATTACAAACCTGTCGTTATGCATATTTGTAAATTCTCATTAAGAACTAAACCAACGAAGTGTGTACAAATTTCTCTGAGAGTAAATAATCTAATCAACAGTTAAAAATAGATATTAAAATACTAGTAATTATTCAAAAGTGGTGATGTTTACGAGTACAAACTTCCAAAGGATTTCAAGAATTATAATCTGGATAAACCTAAAAAAGGGAGAATGGGAGAATATTAAAGTATACTATGAGAAATCTCTCTCTCTCTCTCTCTCTCTCTCTCTCTCTCTCTCTCTCTCTCTCTCTCTCTCTCTAAGATGATACAGTACTTAACAGTGCAATGATAATTACAATAGTAACAGTGATGATAGGGGCAGAAATAATAAAAAAATATCCTAGTATTTTAGTGGTAACCCATCCCAGAGGAGAACACACGCGTGGATACAATAAGAGGCGACTAAACCCAAGCCCATATAAGACCATGTGAGGTCCTTTCGCTTTCGACACATTGACGGCCACACATGCAATCAAGATACATAAATAAACACTCGAATGCACTCCAAATGGAACACAAGGGAAAAGAAAAAAGTCAGAGACTCCTGTTGACACAAGAGAAAAAGATAAACACACTTTGTTCTGTTTTCAAAGAGGTGCGTGAACAATGTCTGTGGCCGCAATGTCCCGGACATTAAAACCTCATTAAAACACAAAGCATTAACGACAGTGACACCCTCCCCCCCACCCTCCGGCACCTGACACCAACCCGGCACCCTTCCCCTCTCTAGGTCTCTTCTCGTCTCTCGCCTCCCCCGAGTGCCACCTGACTGATTAGCACGAGTGGCACCTTTCTAACGACCATCTAACGCCATCTGTTGAGACAAAAAGGAAGAGTCCGTCCTTGGGCTCATCAGATTACTCTAGGGTACGCATGTCTTTTCTCTCTCTCTCTCTCTCTCTCTCTCTCTCTCTCTCTCTCTCTCTCTCTCTCTCTCTCTCTCTCTCTCTTCTCTATGCTGTACAGCTTTCTTCTCTTCTTACCCAAGAATAATAATAACTGCGCCATTCACTCACTCACTCACTCACACACACACAGACACACTCACACACGCACACACACATACAGTATATATATACCTATATAAATTTATATCTATATATATATATATATATATATATATATATATATATATATATATATACATACATATATATATATATATATATATATATATATATATATATATATATATATATATATATATATTACAAAGGAATTTTGTACATATCGATACAACATGCAACTAAGGCAGTGCTACCACGGACTATGAAACCATGAAATAAAAACTGTTAAAGGAATAAAATGCGGAAATTACATGGAGAGAGAGAGAGAGAGAGAGAGAGAGAGAGAGAGAGAGAGAGAGAGAGAGAGAGATATCTTTTACTCAAGCATTCAATAAAGCGTTACGATGCCAAATATTCAAAGTTCACATCAGAATAAAATACAGATCACCGTCCAAGGATCAAAGCTCATAAAGAGAGACGTTAATTCTCAGAGCAAGAAAATGCAACAAATAAATTATTTCAAAGAAACAAGAAGGAAAACGCCAGGCTACTTTCATTTAAAGACGCAAAAGCTTAAAAGTTCTTTGCAGGGGGAAAACAAAATAAAAACGTGGAAAGTGTCACTTTAACGTAACCATAAGTTTCGAAGTTGTCTCGAATCACGGTCATTTACATAACTCCTCTCGGGGCATCCGCCAGGTGAGAAATAACCCCGTCGAAAAGCAGTCCAAATTACTTCGATAAATCTTCGTTCCACTGCCTACGCCTAATCTGGCCCAACCCCCCTTCCCCCACCACTAACCCCAAAACCCTGCCCCCAAAACTAACCCCCAGCACCAACCCGCGAAATGCCCCGTAACACACAAACTTGTTATATTGTACAGCCTCACTATATACTATCGGTGTTGAAATATCAGATCCCCCAGGCTTCTCTCTACGTTAGTCGGTTCTGTCGATAAACAATAAATGTTTCAAGTCCAACAACAAACGTTGTACGTGTGTGTGTGTGTGTGTGTGTGTGTGTGTGTGTGTGTGTGTGTGTGTGTGTGTGTGTGTGTGTGCGCGCGCGCAATAAACTGACTGCTCCGTTATCATCTGCCAAAGTAACAAAACCACTTTATCATTGAAAAGACATATATTGTTTCTTTAATTTTTACTTGTTTCCCCCAACCGAGGCTAACAACAAGCATTATGCAGCCCGTCCCACTGGCCACTAATACTTACAAAATATTATCTGAGCTTTCTCAAGCTGAACAATCAAGCAAGCAAACAACAAAAAACAGGGCTCACAAATGCAAGCAATTGAATTCCACTTAAGGCGGACCCAATGTTCCTTAGCTAATCGATCTAAAGTTCCTGAACAGGACCAACGAAAACAAACGCATCAGCATAAGACGGGGAATAAAACGAGGCCTCAAAGGGAAAAAGGTAAGAAAAAATAGACATAATGAAATAAAAATGCAATACAGAAATGGCTCTGGACACGGACGGTCGACTGAGAAAGTCACCCGGACGATAATTAAATCGAGCGCCAAAGGCATTCCTAGCAGTCAAAGAAGAGATCAAATGTTGGTGAAGGAAAACAAACAAGAGCGCTACGACGGAATTTGTTTGTGCCCTGAATGAGGGAGGAGGAGTCAATCAGGGGGTTGAATCCTTCCAATGGGATCCGTCGGCATTAGGTTGGATTGACCTTGGGTGAAGGCGAAAGGTAAACACACCTCCCGTGACACCGATGGGTCGTCATCAAACGCCTGCCCTGCTTTCGGGCAGACCGAGGGACAACAGAGCCTTGCTGATTGAAAAATCTCCAAGCAAACGACTAATTAACGACAACACATTGCTCATGAAACAACATCGAAGCTAACTCTCTCTCTCTCTCTCTCTCTCTCTCTCTCTCTCTCTCTCTCTCTCTCTCTCTCTCTCGGGTAGATAGTGTAGCACTCGCATGAAATGTCGCACTGAAGAAAACAACTTCGACGGAATGCCCATCACTGCATTCCCTGGAGGACCGAAGGCAATTTACCGTCTTGAATGAATGTTCTGGAGGAATGAGCGGTCTCTCAGCCTCAGCGTTATGACACAGGCCATAAAACGAACATCCCTAATGCTTATGCAAATGTCTATTTAAATATTTAGTCACACAAACAAAGATCCACTTTTTTTCTTCTTTTACACTGTACAGACTTCTATTCAAATTTCTTACACGTTCATGAAATACAAGAGCTCTTTTTAGAAAATGCAGCGGTTTCTTGTTTCGTTACAAAAGAAAAAAAATTATAGTTTTTCATAAAATGACAGCTGAAAATACATGAGGAATGAAAAAGTTATATTTTTGTAGACTAAAGTTGGAGAAAAGCAGTCACCATGCTGAGAGAGAGAGAGAGAGAGAGAGAGAGAGAGAGAGAGAGAGAGAGAGAGAGAGAGAGAGAGAGAGAGAGAGATTAGAAGATTCTGTCAATACACACTATTTCCATGATAACGTCATCTCTAAGTATCATTTCCTTTACATCCAAAACAAGAGTTACATCATATATATATATATATATATATATATATATATATATATATATATATATATATATATATATATATATATATATATATATATATACATACATACATACATACATACATACATACATACACACTTACAGGAGAAGGAACCTTTCCGAGTTCCTTCATCGTGTATAATATAAAATTGGCATTCCCTGACGCAACTTATTTCAGTAAACAAACAAACGGTTGAAAGCCTACTGCAGACCATCCAGGGGCTTGCCCACACCCCAGGTAAAAGAAAGTGGACCCTGGATCGATAGTTATATTTGACATTATCCTATAATGACCCCCATATCTGGCAAGTTCCTTCCTTCCTTCCCCACTTCCTCGCACCCCAAACCTTGTCTGTTCCCCTTTCTAGTGTATGAAATAGAAAAGCACACTTAATCCTTAGACTACGACATTACAGTTGTTTCAAAATGAAGATAATTAATATTCATTACATTTATTTCATAATAATAATAATAATAATTATTATTATTATTATTATTATTAATATTATTATTATTATTATTATCAAACCTGTTGCTGATGGCAAATATGTGTGTCACCAGTGCATAAACCATAGACACTTACATCGATGAAGGAGATCAAGAAAGGAAAATCTCTTAAAAACAGAGAGAGAGAGAGCGAGAAAACAGATGAAGGCAAAATAAATACTCTCGAATCGTCTGAGCGTTACATGTAATGGGGACAAATGAGTGTTGAAAATCGAGATCTGAAGATAAAAGCGTAAATATCATAATGTTTCTGTTATGGTACAAAGAACGACGTAGTTGGACGTTTGGGAGCACGCGTGAATACACACACACACACACACACACACACACACACACACACACACACACACACACACACAAAATTAGCGAAAACCACATTTTTTTTTTCTTATTTCATTTCCCGTAACACGAGACGTATACGTGGTCGCCATTCCGAAATTTTCTTAGTTTAAAAACAACAAACACAGTCTTTTGTTGTTGAACCCCCGAAGAATGGAGACGGGAAAAAAAGGCGAAGCTATGAGGAAACAGACAAATGGGAAATTCTATAAGTAATTTCAGAAACATTCGAGAATTCGTTTCCTGTTGTCTCATACCTCGAGTTAATCTCTACCAAATGTCTTAACAAAGACTGCAAGAGTAACCCTAATTAGAGACAAAGTCCACGGCCATTCACATTATGTACACAACGCGATGGACGGTTTCGCTATCATTATTATTGTTGTTGTTGTTGTTGTTTGACGGCTGATGGTGCCTCTTATTGTTGTTAACAGCGGCAATATAGGGGGATCAATAGCAATGTTACACATACATACTTACATACACATATATACATTCATTGAAACTCACACACACACACATACATACATACACACATATATGTGTATATGTATGTATGGTAATAATTATCTTCATTATATATCTATTTACCTAATATATATATATATATATATATATATATATATATATATATATATATATATATATATATATATATATATATATATATATATATATATATATATATATATATATATATATATATATATATATATATATATATATATAGGTAAATAGACATATAATGAAGGTAATTGACCATGAACTGTAGCTCACAAACAACCTCCATTCTATGGAAGTAGCTTCTTTAACCTACCAAGTACATGGGGACAACAATAAAGATTTTCCAAGACAGGAATGTTTTTGTTTTGCTCACACAATACAGCCCTCTATAATAATACCTGGCATCATCACCACCCACCCAAAAGTTTCCACTTAGTTCACTTCCAATAAAAATAAAAACAATAAAAAAAAAAACCTTCTAACCAACATTTGCAAGGCGGTAACCAAAAATACTTCAGAACCCTAGAGAACCCCATTTTTTCCCCCTCTGTCTTTCCTCGCCGTGCTGCAGGTCACGTTCCACACAAGAAATATGAGTGCCTCCTCACTTAGCGGAACACTGCAGAGGAAAATTCTGAAGGGCTTCAAGAATTAATGCAATGTCAGCCATTTGTTATATACAGGATATAATAGGGTATATATATATATATATATATATATATATATATATATATATATATATATATATATATATATATATATATATATATATATATATGATATCCATATCTACCTTCATACATATATTAAGATCTACATACGAACGGCAGAAAATTACGTACATCCCGGCTTTTCTTTCCTCAATTCATCCTCAAAGGAAAAATCTGAAAAACAGTCTAACATTTTCTCAATTTAAAGGCCGTGACCGCTAGAACGTGTGACTGAACGCTTGTGATACGACCATAAACTGTCGGTGTATCTATCTATTTGAGCGAACGAGCCAGCAGAGCTTTGGAGAATTCCAAAATGAGCCGGAAAATTCTACAGTGAACCGGAAAATGATAAATTTGCTTGGGGGGCGGGGGACGGGGACGCTTACAGCATAACACCGGTCGACCCTCACACCGGGCGGGAGCGTCTTACACGAATTCATATTTGGCCCCCAGCACCCTCATCCATTGCATGGGAATGAAGATTCACTGACATCGACTTCAACATCAACTTGTCTCTTAAACGACGGCAAAATATTCTTGCCATCCGCAAAGCCATAAACAGATACCTCCGCTTCCAAAGTGGGTCGTTATAATGGTCGTGATCATGTCGTGAGACATTTTCCTCCCAGACACTGCCTGAGAAATTTGCTCTTTTGGGGGAAAGTGTCGCTTTCCTGGGGAATTATATGGCTGGAGCTCATGCTCTCTTCCTGTGTATGCTCCTCTTTTTCTCTCTGCTGCTCCCTTTTCCTTATTCTCTTTTCTACCTTTAGTTATTCTGTTTTGTCTTCTTGCACCTCGCTCGTATTCTTTTCCCTTTCGGAGTTGTATAAAATTCTGTCATAAATATCTTGCTGTTAGCAAGTCGCTTGTCAGACTCATGGCAGCGACTTTACTGTCAAAAGCTTGAAATAAGATAAAAAGAACAGTTTGCTTTACCTTGCTCTCTCTCTCTCTCTCTCTCTCTAAATTTCATAATTATTGTATGTTAGATACATTAAATGTTTCAAAATCTGGAGCTTTGGACAAACATTTGGCATTTCAACCCTTTACAAAAAACATCTGTCACCCAAATGTATATCTTTATTCCGAAGAGAACGCCGAGTGATTTTGATCTTTGTTTATTAGAATGTTTGTATATTTGTAAAAGAATGAAGGATTTTCTATACCATGTCAATCTAAGTGTCTTCATTAATTATTAAACATAAATGATTTTCTAAACACCATTAATCTTGTCTTAAATCATTGTAAAACTGACAAATTGTACATCGTAGAGAGAGACAAAACTGTTTTTTTTTTTGTTAATTCACAATTATATACGTTTGTGAATCAGTTTTACTTGGAAACCTGAACACCGCCATAAGGTTACAGAAGATGAGAACCCTATAAATTAGCGCAGCATTATACAATATCAATAAGTATAAAAATATACGTGGAAACTCAATTCGAGTGTGAGCGTATGCACATGTGTGTGTGCGTGTGTACGTAAGCTCGCGCGAACTCCTCTTTTTCTTATTTAAACACAAGTCAAAATCAAGGAAAAGAGGTTAACCAATCCATTAAAGAGACCCGGTGAACATCTGACTGCAGCATAAATTCAGGAAAATCTCTCAGGCGAAAGCGAGTATAATTCTCCCTGAAAAGACGTTGAAATATGCAATTCTTGACAAACACTCAGGGACGATACTTCACCCGGGAAAACAAGATGAGGATGTCCTGTGTACGACGAACGTAAAACACTAATAAATGTATGTCACGAACATCACAACTCTACATATATCTTTTGTAACAAATGCACACACTCACACACACTTTACATATATACATACATACACACAACTTTTATATATATATATATATATATATATATATATATATATATATATATATATATATATATATAGAGAGAGAGAGAGAGAGAGAGAGAGAGAGAGAGAGAGAGAGAGAGATAAGCGTGTGCATATGATCAATGCTCGAAAAGACACACACACACACACACACATATATATATATATATATATATATAAAATGTATGTATGTATGTACGTATTATAAAATGAGTGTGCGTACAGGTGTGACAGAATTGATGGCATCGGCCATTTGAAACCGACAGTTAAGAGAACCGGCTGAATGATTAGAGTGCATTTGCATCTCATGAAAACTCCAGCGACGGGGGGAAAAAGTCCCAGCGCAGGAAGTGGGTGAGACGAGAGAACCAGACGGTGAAGTAAATATGAGGGCTTATGTACAGGGCAGACCCATTAGAGGGTTGGGCACAAGGGTACAGAAGTGAAAAGACAGGTTGATGGAGGCAAGAGGGTCATCTTCGTCATTAGTCTTCTATCAGAATTCTGAAAATTAACCCGGGGGCGGGGGGTGTTTGTTATCACGGCTGTGTTGCGAGAAACGGATTAATATGCCCTGATTCTGTCGGGCAGGGATTAAGTTCCTCTTGCGGAGAGCCAGACACAGCACCATCGATTCCTGCAAGACTAACTAGATTCTCGTAAATTAATAAACAGCAAAGTCTATGATTCTCGTAAATGAATGAACATCAAAGTCTACAAGAAAAATTACTTGCAACACCTCTTAAATGACTGCCTAAGATAATAATGACAAAAACTAAAGAAAAACTTATAAACAACCAACTATAAAAAAAGAAATGAAAGAACACCACATGAAAATAGACCAGCCCCGAGGAAGCAAGAAGAAGAAGAAGAAGAAGAAGAAGGAGAAGAGGGAGCAGCCTTCCTGAAGCCAGTGCAGTAACTGTCACTTAAGTCGGAGAGGAACTACGACCTGAGGTAAGGCAAAGAGACACTTGATGAAGACAAGAGCAACGTGAGTGACGGCGGGAGTGCTAGAAGACGCCCTAAAACAAGACAATAATTTTAAAAATAAACAGAAAGCGGAAGTCGGATCTTGACGAGAGATAGGGGAAACAAATGAACGTCGAGCGACAAAGGGCCTGATGACGCGACAATAATCTCCCCATTAATCTCGAATTTATTAAGGGTTGTGTCGCCCTCCGCAAAAACGGGAATTTTCAGCCGTAACAGCTTCTCCGGCTATTCAAAATGCTGATCACGGCTCGATTAGATGGCCCGATTCTTGTATTTACGCATCCTCCTAATAGCGGGGGCTGCTTTACTCGTTTAACCAACACATGAAAAACATTATAATTATAAGGTAAAGGGGTGATAACGCAGGTGACGAGGTGGCCCAGTTATTTTTAGATACGAAGTGATTTCGAATGCAAAAGTTTTAATTCCTAATATCTTTTATTCATGGCGGCTATTTCAGTCACTACCAGGAAGCCGAGGTTTTAAATATAAATCAACCTATCAAATCAAGGCTCAAAACCATATATGGATGTGTACAAATATATATATATATATATATATATATATATATATATATATATATATATATATATATATATATATATATATATATATATATATATATATATATATATATATATATTATATAAAATCATGCAAGCAAAAAATAAAGACTTGGTTGACAACGAGACATGAGCGAAGACATAAATTTCAAGAGGGCCACAAACAAGAGAACATCCATTCGTCACACGGGTGTCTTAAATTCACGAGGCAATATATTAGATGCTAAACGTTCTTTGCATAAAAAACAAAGAAACGAACACGTAAAACAACAGCAACAATAACGGCAATATTCCAAGAAAGCTTTCTGCAAAGAGAATTAAAAGGACGAAAAAAGCCGAGAGAGAGAGAGAGAGAGAGAGAGAGAGAGAGAGAGAGAGAGAGAGAGAGAGAAATATTATCGACATTGAAGAAAGAGGAAGTATTAATAAGACTGCCGTTTACCTTCGTTGTTTAGTTAGTGCTTAATGCTGCAGAAAACGCGGTGTATGTATTTCCGACTAATTTACGAACATGATCTACCTTCACAACGCAACAAGTATGTATATATAAAGTATATATATGTGTGTATACACATTATATATATATATATATATATATATATATATATATATATATATATATATATATATATATATATATATAGTATAAATATATATATATATATATATATATATATATATATATATATATATATATATATATATATATGTATATATAAATTATATATATATATATATATATATGTATATATATAAATTATATATATATATATATATATATATATATATATATATATATATATGTATATATAAATTATATATATATATATATATATATGTATATATATAAATTATATATATATATATATATATATATATATATATATATATATATATATATATATATATATATATATACTGTATATACACATTATGTGTATCTGTATCTTACCCGTGAAGACATAAAATGGAAATACAGTGTTAAGGAATAAAGCGATGGGTGGTTAAAAATGACATTTTTCTTAACAATTCTTTATCAGATAAATCTATTCGGATGCATAAAAAAGAGCCAGTGCGCTTGACACAAGCCATATTCATTAATTGCCAAAGGGTTAAAAATAAGCAGAATCAATTTACGTAAAATGTTTTAATATAGCCAACATGTATACGTATATAACTGCATTTATACTCAGCATTCGTTTTACCCTTTAATCTTGAGCATTCAGATAGGTGCCCACCCTCTTCTCGAAAAAAAAGGAGGTGAGGGGGGTGGGGCTTAGAAAAGTAAATCTCAGGATCAGTTTAAATACACCGCCTCCCCACCCTAATAACCTATCTCCCATCAAACCCAACCCCCCTAGTCCAATATTTTCACCCCTTAACAACCCCCTACCCCCACCCCCACCATACATCACAAGCAAACAAACTGCCACCATCTTCTGCGGAAGATGGAGTTGCAATATATTCGAGAACGGAATAAGAAAAAAAAAAAAAGAGAGAGCCATGCCATTAAACTATAAATACCTCTGAAGTTACCTCTCACCTTCTGAGGCGATCAAGACTGGAGATGCTCAAATGATCAAGCGGCCAACGATTCTCGGTGATCTTGGCCTATCTGCGGCTTCTCTGTGTCCACATCCGAGAAGAAGAAGAAGAAGAAGAAGTAGGGGGAGGGGGAGGAGGAAGAGGAAGAGGAGGAGGAAAATAAGGCTGAAGAGAATTAGCCGGGTTTATTGTTGCATTATTGGGGGACGCTATCAAATTAATGGTCTCGACCGCAGTTTAAACAACTTACCCACACAGTTTTCGTGGGCCCACCAACGACGTATTTTTTCATAGTTCGAGAGAGAGAGAGAGAGAGAGAGAGAGAGAGAGAGAGAGAGAGAAAGGGGGGAAGGGGAGATTCGTGGAAAAATATGGCTTTATATATGAATCAACAATTCACTAAACCCTTGTTATGATCGTTGTTATTAATTCAGATGAAAATTTAATTGATTATTATAATTTCAGGTTCAATGCATAGCACTTTTTCAATCTTTCGACACAGTAAGTCTCTCTCTCTCTCTCTCTCTCTCTCTCTCTCTTTCCCTCGTTATACTGTTACCAAAGCGAAAATATTCCATGTTCAAAGGTAATTTTTCAGAGACCGGAAGGCGTTACGTATCTGCAATTGCTGACGTTAATTCCTTTAGTTAAATATTAACGGCATGAAATTTATCCATTAATATTATCAGCCGGCATAAACGTCACGCTTACAGTACGTTGTGACTCACATGTTGAAGAATGTTAGGACTGAAAAAAAAATGTTAGGACTGATAAAGTTGAATAACAGTAATACAGCCAATTTATAGGCAAAGAAAAGTACATTAAAAGCCAGTAAAAGACCCGGAATTCACGATGCCTATTGTCGAGGGTTGGGCGAACTGTTGGAAGCAAGCCTAATTAGAAAATTAAAATGTCATTTCGGCCGCCATGAAAATAACATTGTTAAAAAGCAGAGTTATCAAATGGTCGTATAAAAGAACAGATCGATATATTCAGTATTTCACTAATTTTAGATTTTCGAAAAGCTAAAATTAGTGCTTAATGGAAATTAGCTTCGTTCCTCAAAAGCCATCTGGATGACACAGAAATACCACCTTCCTTGTATTACAAAACTCTAACTGTAGGTCAGTACTTAAAGTGTAACAGAGTTGTCTTACTGACACAAAAGCAACTCTGTATATTTATCATAACCTTTCCAAGAATCTGTTCCCTTACTGTCCCTTGTAATAAACCCAGAAATAGCGAGGCAAAGAAACAGAAGAAACGACAACAAAAAAAAAAAAAGGAGAAAAAAAAAAACTGCCGACACAAAACAAATTCCTCGCTGCTGCCCGACACATTAAATAGGCGAAGAGTTCAGTGTCCCTGAGGTTGGTTTAATCGAGGCCAAACCCAATAATTTTCTTCTTGTCTCGCAGATAATCCATGTTATGTCTTACGCGGTCGATATTTGGCTCTCGGATAAAAGAGCCAGCCTCGGGGGCTATTGAACAAACAAACAAACAAACAAAAAAGCCTATTCTTTCTCTTAGTTTTTTCTTACGAGGACGGGCACGCTCCCTAAATATGCTGAAATTTATGCCGCAAAACTCGAAAATACTTCGGGAGTTTGTTCCCAGAACTTGGAAATCTCTGTACATTTTGTCACTTGATCACCTGGCAACTTTAGCATGTATAAAAAATTGCACAGCCTGCAAAAGATACGCAACAAGTGTAACATGAGTAAGGAGTGGAGTGGGCTGTTAAATAGTGATAAATGTGTATATGAGAAATAAATGTGCTACATGTTGATAAATTATGACACAAATAAGAAATGGGTTATTAAACTGCAATAAACGTGCATAAAACTGTGTTGAAATATGAGATTTATTTCTATGAGTTAAGAAGAATGGTAAAACGATATGCCATCACTTCAGTTAATTACGACAAATTTTACATAAAACTGTCTTCCGTCTATGAGTTACGAAGAATGGTAAAAGGATATGCCATCACTTCAGTTAATTACGACAAATTTTACATAAAACTGTCTTGCGCGTCCAAAGATCCATCTCTATACTTGATTCCTGTCGGGTATTATGTATGAAGGCCTTACTACTAAGCGCAGGAAGATTTTTTGTACAATTTTCCGAATAAAGAAGAAAAACTTGAAACCGCAAACGATGATAGAATGTCGAGATAAGACAAGTTACCAGATAACCGTAAAACCACGAAAATTAAAAGAAGAAAAACACTCGACATCGTTACGCAAAAATTTAGTTCCTGATAAGTAGTTGAGATAGCAGCTAGCTGTCTGACGAAACTGTAAAATATAATAACGAGATTGTCACCAGCACTCACCAGTCAGATAATTCAAACACTATCTAAAGAGATCACAGAACCAACTGTTATATTCTTCCCATAAAAATTATTATTTACATTACCATTATAAATCTTTTAACGCCGGATACAGATCTGCAATGTAAGTCAACACCAGAGAGATTAATTAGCACAAGAAGAAGGATACGTCACACTATTGCATGAGATGGCGATGATAATCAGGTATACTGTGACGCAACTGGATGTAAACGATGAGTCAAAGTTATCCCGAATACAGATATTCATAAACAGTGCTATAAATAGATCAAAAGGTGACATGAGAAGCAGGTGGTGTGTTCGGGGATTCTCTCTCTCTCTCTCTCTTCTCTCTCTCTCTCTCTCTCTCTCTCTCTCTCTCTCTCTCTCTCATGTGCCACCAGTTTTTAGAGTTGCATCACAGTCAAAATTCGACTAGCATTACACTAAATGTACTCTCTCTCTCTCTCTCTCTCTCTCTCTCTCTCTCTCTCTCTCTCCCCATGTGACACCAATTTTTAGTGTTACTTCACAGTCAAAACTCGACCCTCTCTCATGAAATGTCACTTTATAGTATTACAATACAAGTAATCTCTCTCTCTCTCTCTCTCTCTCTCTCTCTCTCTCTCTCTCTCTCTCTCTCTCTCTCTCTCTCTCTCTCTCTCTCTTTGCGAAAGCATACCCTGTCCGTGTTCCATCCCCTGGCGACCAACAGCAGAATCAACATGCCGCCGAGACACAATGACAACAAACGTTACACCTTGTGTCAGCGACTTTTACAGATGGCTTTCAAACAGACACTGATGAATTAATGGAGAAATATCTCGCCTCCTTCGTTTTCACGTGGGTCTTATAATGAATATTTAAGTGCGCCGAGGAACTTTGAAATATTATGAAGTCAGGGAAAGAATGGATGAGGTTTGCGCTGACACTGTTGCATGTCACTGCTTTGAAAATTGTTGGCTAGAAGAGTATCCTGTACTAAACGTTGAATAACAAATAAACAAAAAAAATTATGAGAAAAGCCAAGGTAATGAAACCTATATTATGAAATTTAGGAGATCTGAACACATTAAAATGATTATCATAAACATTATGCTGAGAAGCGAAAAATCATATATTTCAAAACAAGGGAACATTTACGGACTCTTTAAAGCAGTGGTTCTCAACCTGAGGGGGCGTCAGCAATTTCAGGAAGGCCTAAGGAAAATTAAAAAAATTCTAGAATTATATAAGTTATTCTCTTAACAAGAGTGAGGAAAATATTCAGAAGTTTATAAAAAGAATGAAAATATCGCCTTCTAACGCTAGTTAGGCTTCCCATTATTTTGTTGTCCTCGAAAAAATCTGGGAGGAATTTTACTCATAGATGCACGGGGGCGTGGAGGAGGACCAGCTCTTAGAGGGGCGTGGTTAAAAAAGGTTGAGAACCACTGCTTTAAAGCGTTGCGTTTAAACTGGAAAAACATTTAAAGTATGTAGATATTCTGAAGGTAAAATGTCTGAAAACAAAATTTACAGCAACAGCAACAGCCCCAACTCGAAGTAATTATGCAGATCTACATAACAGAAAAAAACAAAAGTGGCATATTTCCTCACGAGCTGGAACGTAATGTTAATCTTCGTTTCCCAAGATAAAATCGACTTCCCTGAAGCGAAGTAATAGTATGAGACAAATGAACAAAATAAAGGAGAGGCGAACCACAATGAATCAAGTGCAAAAACAAGATACAAGATAACAAATCCCTTCCCTTTTGGTCATTTGTTCGTGTTGGCAATTGAATTTCATTCGTCCACAGACACGCAGGGAGACAGCACAAGATCCTGGCTCTCTTGACGGACGAATGCTCACCTGGGTTGCATACCGAAAACTCAGTACCCAGTAAACAAATACTATTGTATATTTCAGAGGATTACCGTACGGGAACGTGTACATATGTGCGTGTGGAGAGAGAGAGAGAGAGAGAGAGAGAGAGAGAGAGAGAGAGAGAGAGAGAGAGAGAGAGAGAGAGATGATCTGATATCGTGTTAAGAATGGGTTAGTTCTCGCTTCTGCCCGATGTTTGACCTGATACGGGAGAGTGGTTGCGGTGGGTCCGGCAGCTCCTTAATCCTACGAGAGAGAGAGAGAGAGAGAGAGAGAGAGAGAGAGAGAGAGAGAGAGAGAGAGAGAGAGAGAGAGAGAGAGGTTGGTTCTTAATTCAACACCGAGACCTTCTCATTCGATTTTATTTAACCTTCCCCATGTAATGATGCAGAGATTGGGCAGAGATGAGGCTTTAGAACGCGCCCCGTATCAAGTCCGTACGACTCGGGTATTATTCAAAGAGAGCTTTCTAGGTCCGAAAACAACGCAGTTAAATTTGCAAAGGAATGCAAATGAAACGTACTGCAGTCTCACACCACGAACAGTTAACATTGCTAAGGCAATCCTAAACGGCAATATAAACTTGTAAGTAAACTTTTAGGTACAGTGCCGAGAGATGGCACTGAAAAGGCCAGATAAGAGTAACAAAAGAAGTAATGGTCATACCATACAATGCAAACGACCCAGTGCTATAATTATCAATGGACTGCACGTGTTTAAACAAATGTGTATTACACTGCGCGAAAGGTGGCGGATAAAGATGACTTTGGTGTTTACTATACAGCAGAGATTGTTCTTATTTTTTTTTATGATGAAAGGTATTTAATATGTTGCCATTATTTCTGGCAAAACAGTGAATGAAGTTAACAGGAATAGAGATTACTTTCTTTATGAAAAATTTTCCATGGACAGAAGTTTGGTATATCCAAGAAACAGTGATGACAATAATCAATGAATTAATGATGATGAAAAAAAGAAATAAAGTAGAATTACATATTCGACATATTATAAAGTCACAGGCGCACACTCGTGAATTATAAATAATAAAACAGGAAGAAATGAACAGGATGTGAAAAATGTCTCTCAGCAATTGATGTTGCATGATGCAAAGTCATTTAACGAAAAGCAGAAAGAAAGTTTTATTTACTACAAATTCTTATACACATTCATCTCAAATGTACACTAGTTAATTATTTCTTATTTTATCATAAAATTTTGTTTTGCAACAGTGGTGTCGAATGCCGAAAAAATATGGAACAAAAATCTTTCTTATAATTTCTCGTTCACTTTTACCTCATATCTATTATACAAATCAAGAATTTTTCATAATTTTTTTTTTTTTTTTTTTTTACAAATACAACACCATTTTTACTACAACATTTACAAGAACGAAGAACGTACCGCAAAGCAAGTATACGTTCGTATATTGGCGCGCGTGTGTGTGTGTGTGTGTGTGTGTGTGTGTGTGTGTGTGTGTGTGTGTGTGTGTGTGGCTGGCGTTTGTATGCTAATATTATTCATGTAACCCGATACGGCACAACAGAGGGTGGGGTTCCAACATACTCCCCACCCCTCTTCCTCCCACTTTCCTCCTTCGCTTCCACAATTCCTTCCCTTACTCCCCTCCCCCTACCCCTACAACTCCCCCTCCTCCCCTACCCTCGCAACTCCCACTCCCCTCTCCCCTCTTATAGAGTCCATCCACCCCTTTCCTTTGGTGCTGTGTCTCTCTCTCTCTCTCTCTCTCTCTCTCTCTCTCTCTCTCTCTCTCTCTCTCTCTCTCTCTCTCTCGGCTCCTTTCCTTTCAATTATACCTAAAACAATCCCTAACAGCCTGAGGGACGGGAAGGGAGTAATTAATTAAATAAATTAAGATAAAAACCATAAATTAATTGGATCACTGAATGGGGACATCATTAGGAGTTCTGGCAGAAGAGAAGGTTCGAGGGGCTTCGAGAGTTCTTGTAGCTTCAGGAAGTTGCAAGGGGGCTTTATAAAGTATATTTAATGGTTAAATATAAATCTCAAAAAGTGAACGGTTCTTTCTTAACAGATAATTATTGGATCGTTTTTAAACGAGCAATATTCGAAATCGGAACCACAACTTATGCTAGTATTTTCATTTATGTCTGCCAACAGTTTATGCTAATATTTTCATTTATGTTTGCCAACAGCTTATGCTAGTATTTTCATTTATATCTGCCAACAGCTTATGCTAGTATTTTCATTTATGTTTTCCAACAACTTAGGCTAGTATTTTCATTTATGTCTGCCAACAGCTTATGCTAGTATTTTCATTTATGTCTGCCAACAGCTTATGCTAGTATTTTCATTTGTCTGCCAACAGCTTAAGCTAGTATTTTCCATTTATGTCTGCCAACAGCTTAAGCTAGTATGTCTGCCAACAGCTTAAGCTAGTATGTCTGCCAACAGCTTAAGCTAGTATTTTCCTTTATGTCTGCCAACAGCTTATGCTAGTATTTTCCCTTTACGTCTGCCAACAGCTTATGCTAGTATTTTCCCTTTACGTCTGCCAACAGCTTATGCTAGTATTTTCCCTTTACGTCTGTCAACAGATGCTGAGTGGGAAATTAAAGAATGAAACCTTATGAAACGACGAAAGAAACGTTACACAAGTGAATAAATAAAATGCATATAGGTGCAAAATACATTTATGGAATAAAAACAAGTCTAACAGCATATACGCTCAAAGATTACCAGGCCAACTATAATTAGCTAAGAAGAACAACAAGCATATTTAGTCTACAATAATTTCAAAGTAAACCATATTCTAAAATAGAGAAAATACTCTATCAGTCTAATCAACCTGTTCATAACAAATACAAAATTAGCAACAACAACCAATGAGAATCCCTATTGCAGTTCAGTGTGATAAGAACCAAATGGAGGAGGAGGAGGAGGAGGAGGAGGAGGAGGAGGAGGAGGAGGAGGAGGAGGAGGAGGAGGAGGAGGAGGAGGAGGAGGAAGGCGTTCGGTGAATCAAGTATATTCGATAATGAAAAATGAACAGAACACGAAAAGAGAAAACGTCGTAATAAAAAAAAAAAAGAAAGAGAGACGGAGGAGCATAGGATTAGAGAAAGTGGTTATTGTACATGAAACCCGATAGGAGCCTGCGTGACATGTTTCTGGGGGCGGTATATGCGACGCTAGACTTCAGTTTGTGTACGATGTGTATGTGTGTATGTTTGTGTGTGTGTGTGTTTGCGCGCGTGCGGGAAAAGTACCTTCCTGTACCATTGTGTGCATGTGCGACAGAAGTACCTCTCTGTACCATTTGAAATGTTCATTATGATTCACTTTGTGTCCGGATTTGTAACAGGTTCATTTTATCAAGTAGTTACAAAACAGGAGACTAATCACATTTTTCTTTTTCCTGACAGGTGAGTGTTACCTATGGGCTAGAGTATATAGACTACCAGATGTCAGTAAGTACAATGCTCTTAAGTTAGTTAAGTAAACCAGGACTGATAGTTTCTCTAAAGTGACCCATAATGAGTCCTATAAATATCTTTGAAATATACTGTGGCAAAGAGCTTCCCAATAAGTTGAATGGTGTGTTTCTGTTGCTAGTAAACACTAAATACAAAGAACTTCGTGATATGAACATTCATACACACCAGTAACTCAGGTAGTCTTCCAATAAATTGTTGCTGCAACATAACGCGTCATAAAAATATGAAGAGTAAACAATGGTCTTGAGATGTATTATAATTCCACAGGAGCTTCTGGGAGTCAACTGATTATGAGATGCAAGGATTTTTATAAAACACACGTTATATTTCCAGTCTGTTACAGTAAAAGCTACCGCGCAATATTACTAATACTAGTGTACCTGTTCCATAATAAATAAGAGCAACATTCAAGGAAGTTGCCGTTGCATAGTACTTATATCAGGTACATTGTTGCTCTGCAATTCTCTGTTTAAGACTGTGATAGCTTAACATGGAGGTAATTACCTGCAGATTGTTTATTACGAAAAAAAAATGGCTGGCAAAATTACAAATGTTGTTGGTGAATGACTCTCAAGCATGACACACAACATCTTTTGTAGTAATTAAAATGCATTAGAATCCATTAAGATTCTACAGATGGAGATTGTCAATTTTCAACATAGGACTTTCAATACAATGAAATCCAGATGACTGGCTAAGTAAAAAGTCTCAAAATAAAATGTGCTTATTAAGGTATATTTCACCTAACAAAACCTTTTCAAGTAAATCTGACCCGAATAACCATAATGTATTTGGTTTCTTCATGAACTGGAACCTTCCAATTTATTAAGATTAAATCACATTTGTTCTTATACAGAAAATAAAATTCTAAGAAGATTCATGAAAGGACATCAAGAAATCTTATTAATTTATGCTCGCGAGCGCATGCAATTCTTTCTAAGTTGATTTAATAATGGGAGATCACAGATTTTTCAGTTTCACTTAAATTCACCATCCATCTTTTCAATCATCTTATCTCCTTAAATCATCATTTTAACTTTTTATCATGAAATCTTAACGTCGTCTCTCTCTCTCTCTCTCTCTCTCTCTCTCTCTCTCTCTCTCTCTCTCTCTCTCTCTCTCCGTTCCCCCTCAATCTACCTCCTCTCCGGCTGGCCCTCAGGGCCACTTTGTAAAACCCTCAAAACACGTCCCTAGACACTCTAACAGGTGGATATAAATTGATGTAATCCCCTCAAATAGCAGCTCCCCTTCTCCTCTGGATGATAAGGGGATGATATGTGACACCTCAGACCCAGGTCGGACGGTCGTCATGATGATGATGATGATGATGATTCGGAAAGCATTCAAATAGTATAGACTGCTTTAAGAAAATTACTAGAATAAAATTAGTTTATGACTCAGTAAATCAGTTAATAAATCCATTGCAAAAAGTTTTGGGTTATCGTTTATTTATAATATATATATACATATATATATATATATATATATATATATATATATATATATATATATATATATATATATATATATATATATATACATAAATTATATAGATACATATAAATAAGTATATATATTTATATATATAAATAAGTATATATATTTATATATATATATATATATATATATATATATATATATATATATATATATATATATACATGTATATATACATATATATAAAGTATAAAAGGTTATTTATACTTTAACGTATTTGAAAGTATTAGCATTAATGCACTGGCAGAGAGAGAGAGAGAGAGAGAGAGAGAGAGAGAGAGAGAGAGAGAGAGAGAGAGAGAGAGAGGAATACAAACATTCATCAGAAAGGGACAATATGATCAACATCAGTGATTGGCTTACACAGACAGACAGGACCCCAGAGAATGGTTTTATGATTGCGGTCAGGGTAGTTGTGAAAAGGGGAGGAGAGGAAAGTAGGGGAGAGAGGGAGAGAAGAGGCAGAGAGGGAGAAGAATAACCGAAAGGGATAGAGAGTAGAAAGAACACTGGTGAACGACGAGAGATTTTGCAGTGGGTACTTTCCACAACGATTATAAATAATTATACAAAATTACTCATCACAAAAGTATTCAGATTGAAGTGTTTTTGGTTACGTAGTCTTTAGGAAATGTATCTAAGATATGTTTCTGCCAATACTATATTATCCTGTCTACTTTACACAAAACCACCTCAAAGACTTTAATGACATTTTGCACTCACAGCCAAAGCCATCATTTTCACGATGGTCCCGCCGGCTTGGTGGCCATGTTGAGGCCAGACCATGGACGAGACGCACTGGTCCTTTTCCGCCCCATCCCTCCCCAAGGGTTGGGGTGTTGAGGGGGGGGGAAGCGAAGGGGGAGGTTTACCCAGGAGATTGCTAAATGCTCTCAAGTTATTATTAGAGGCGGTGAATGATGGACGATCGAGCGGGGGAGGTTTATTTGTCCGTAATCTCGATTGTTGATGTGTTTATCATTTAGCATAGGGACAGCAGCAAGCAGCAGGTTTGGAAAAAGCTGGCCAGTGGCGGCGATGGAAAGTACTATGGTTTTCCCTGATGATACTGACAAACTATTCTGTATATTACTCTCTTTCTCACTATAGTCGAAAGAGCTTTATATATATATATTATATATATATATATATATATATATATATATATATATATATATATATATATATATATATATATATATATATATATATATATAAAATATATATATATAATATAATATAATATATATATATATAAATATAAAATGTATGTATATATATATATACATACATATATGCATACATACACAGGCCTACATACACATTTATATATATAAATAGGTTTATATAAATATACATTACAGAGCGTAAATTATCACCTAACTTACCTAATCCCACAGGTTACATGAATGTCGTACGCATAACATACACCCACAACTAATGTAATTGTGACGACTACAAACATCAAAAGAAGTTTAAAGGAACCACAACATCGAAATGAGTAAAAGTAACTCAAAGAATAAAAAAGAATAAATAAAAAAAAAGCAAAAAAGTAGATAAAAAAAATCGTAAATCCGCTGAAATAGAGGCAACCGCCCTTTTCCCAACGGATGATAACAAATGCAACCACCGGTCTTCAATCCCATAACGGAAAATGGCTCTCGGGGAAAACGGACGGTGTGGATGGGGCTTCCAAACGGTGCTTTCAGAGGCGGAGAAAAGGACAATGTGTAGAGGCATAAGGGGCAAATGGTTGGGAGGAGAGTGAAGTTTTGTCTGCGTGTGCTTTACGGGTCAAAATAAAGAGGTGGGGGGGGAGGGGGCGAAAAAGGGGATGGAAAGGGTGATGGTGAAAGCAACATAGTAAAGTACTTCCGACAAGCCCTGTCTTAGGACAAGTACTTACCTCTACTTTAGCCCCCCCCTCCCTCTCTCTCTCTTTACTGTTCTGACTCTAAACTGTTCTGACTCATAAAAGTACCTCTCTCTCTCTCTCTCTCTCTCTCTCTCTCTCTCTCTCTCCTTTACTGTTCTGACTCATAAAAATACCTCTCTCTCTCTCTCTCTCTCTCTCTCTCTCTCTCTCTCTCTCTCTCTCTCTCTCTCATATTTTCCTTTCTCATCGTGATAGTTTTGCTAATATTACCGCCAAAGACCTTTCATAATCTTTAATTCACAAACAACAAACAATAATATAATGACAATAAAATAGGACAACACAGCAGTAATTTCTTAATTACTGCACTTTCGCCGCCACGTATTTCCAAGCCCCTCTCTCTCTCTCTCTCTCTCTCTCTCTCTCTCTCTCTCTCTCTCTCTCTCTCTCTCTCTCTCTCTCTCTTCCCTTTTAAAGTATCAAGTGACGCCATAATGCCAAGCGGCAAGAACTTATAGGGGGTGATATAGAAGGGGGGAGGATCAGGGACTATATAGGAGGAGGAGGAGGAGGGTCTACGTTCCCTGGGAAGTGGGGGGGGGGAACAGACGTTGTCTGCTGGGTCCCGGAACTAGAGAAGCATATGAAACGGGCAAACGTACGCACGAACGAACACACATACAAACATATAACCAACGAGAGTGCGTCTACAAGTACACATGAACGAATTGGATAACAGTACGAAACAATCACAGTCATGGAAGGAAGTACACAATATATGCAAACGGATGAGAAGACATGCTCTTCAAAACAAAAGACAGAGCGACAAAGTATATAGAATGTTGTTGTTGCCATTTTATCAGTAAACAGCCCTTAAGCCAGGGCGGACTCTTGCTACTTCTAGCAGTCTGGAGAGAGTTCGAATTATTGTCTCTATTCGTTGTTAAATAATAAAGAAAATGTGCCACGAACTCTACCCAACCAGTTTGTCAAGGGCTCAATCCACTGTCTGATCGAGAGTATCTACCAGTCCGTCTGTCAATCGCTTATAACTACCGGTCTGTCAGATTCTGCACCAATGCTCGTCAACTCAGTTGAAAAAGACCATGGCAAATTATCTACCAACCCGTCTATCAAACAATTACAACCCTTCCATCTGCACCTACAGTCCAAGCGTCTTTATCGAAAGGTTAATTCTGCCTGTCAAATCGTTTATAGCTCCGTTTGTCTCCAGTTAACAGTCTTTCCTCTCTCTGAACGTTGCCTGGACCTGTCTACTTGACATTTTGTGGCATTTGGAGTTAATGCCATGTTCGTTTATTTTACCATGGTTAATACTACCAGCTAAACTTAGTTCGAGATACTCAGACATTATATATATATATATATATATATATATATATATATATATATATATATATATATATATATATATATACACACATTATATATATATTATATAATATAATATATATATATATATATATATATATATATATATATATATATATATATATATATATATATATATATATATATATATATATATATATATATATATATATATATATATATAATGTTACATACTGTATGTTTGTCAGATAAACTATGACTTGCTTTCTGCTTGATATTAACTAGTATAGAGAATACTGTTATTTGCAGAAATCGGAGTACAAAATAATATATAAATTAATCAATCAGCCAATAAAAAAAAATTAGTAGTTTGCACCGAAAATAATTGTCAGGAATTAACAGAGAAACCAGTAAAAAATAATGTTCGTGCGTTTGGCTACAAATCAGAATACACTGTTACCAAAACACAATTACAATTATGACTGAGAAACATCTGCGCTTGTGAGGGGAAGAAAGGGAACGTTACTCGCCAATCAAGAACTAAATAATTCTATTCCCATAAACCTGACAAACGAAGTAACAAATCATTCTGAACGATACTCGAAGGAACATCATCCTTCTGGCGACTGTGAAAACGACCAGCGAATGCGAACATAATCGCCGCTTATTCGCTTGTTCCGCGCTGACATGCGTTCAGCTGCAAGAGGCCGAGCGATTAAATCGTTTGTTTTTATGCCTTTGAAGATTACGAATACAGAGCAGGGACACTTTGTCGGACCTCAGATCGACAGAATCATTTTAGCGGGTATGTCGTAAACTAGATAACATACGAAATGAAGTACAAAGCATGACGTAAGACACCTCAAAATACATATAGTCTATATATATATATATATATATATATATATATATATATATATATATATATATATATATATATATATATATATATATATAATGTGTGTGTGTATGTATAAAATATAAATATATAAAAACATATCCATCATATACATATATATATATATTATATATATATATATATATATATATATATATATATATATATATATATATATATATATATATATATATATATATATATATATATATATATATTGTGAGTACGTGCGAGTAATTTTGCTTTGTGTTGGAAAGAGGGTTAAAGTGTGCTGCACAAAATATCAAATTATCTTGACGTGAGCAATTTTATGCAGGTTTTACGTAGAGATTTCATAAGTAATTATTTATCATCACCATGATCAAAGTCGTTACATCCTTATCCACTTCCCTGTATTGGAAAGGAAGATAAAAAAAAAAGACAGGTAAATAGAACGGTAATATCAAAAGTTTTCTTTTTTTTCATTTCCATACTTCATCTAAAGCAAATCAATAATTGTATATTAATAATACTATTAAAAATGTGAAATATTCATAAGGAACAAGCCTAAAACTGTATCAGTTTGCAAAATAAGGTTTCCCGGCAAAAGACAAAACGGAGGAAAGCAAGAAGTAAATCATATTTTTTTTTACTGACGTTCGTTAAAAAAGCAAGTAAATAACTATATTGTTTTAGAATTTCGCACACAAACGGAAATCATTATAAACCCGGGCATTTAATTTGTGTCGGCTACATTATTATACACGTCTGACTTGGTTCAACCAGAATCATTTCATTTTCTCGTTTCAATTTTCATAAAAGCACGATCTTGCTTGCTCACTCTCTCTCGCCTTTTTTCCTCTCTCCTCCAACCCACCTCAACCTAGCCCCTCGTACCCTGTCTTTTATACTATATGTAAGTGACTGTGTGTGCTGGTACAATAAAAAAATTTCCCTATACACCAGCTGATGCCAGTGATCTTTATGAATGGCGGGGGGGACGGGGGGGATAAAGATATCTCGTCATAAGCAAATTTGTTTGAGAGCGAGATTGTAGATGAATGAATTACAACTTTTTTGTAATTATTCACGGTCCATACATAACTGCAACCACAAAAATATAATACGAAACCCAACTTCTTTCGAAGGAAAATTTTTTGACAGCAGAGTTAAACCAGAACAGGATATGAACGTTGATCACGTAAAATTAAGTTCTAATAAGAAAAGCAGAATATAGCTTAATGCTCACTGAATACTATCCAACTTTGCACAAACACACATATATATATATATATATATATATATATATATATATATATATATATATATATATATATATATATATATATATATATATATATATATATATATATATATATCTAGGTTTAAAAATATATTAGTTATTGTTAAGAAAAAGGGTTTAATCGTCCCTAATAACAGTCGAGAGCTACGTGAGAGAAAAAACTTGGTTATCTACGTACAAAAGTGAAATTACATGTGAACACTGGAAACGAAAATAATACACCATTCCTTAATCTGAATTGGCAAAGTATGACATATTTTCCCGAATCTTCCACATTGCCTCATCAAATTCATCAGTAATTCAAAATTGCATCAGTTTAAAAAAAAAATTATTCCTGTCCAAGTTACTGTTATTGCTAATGTTAAAACAGCAGTAATCTAACATCAGTCCAGAGAGCTCTTAAAAAGGTAAGCTGCCGTCCAGGCAAGGCGGGGAACGGGGAGGAGCCGCAGGATCGGAAGGAGGCGGAGTCTCAGTACAGTTGACGGGTTAGGCTCCTCCCATCAGTTTGCCTGCCGCTCTCCCGAGAGGCAAACTCTCGTTAGTGACCCATTGTTGGACATTATGGGGCTGTTAGGGGCGTGCTGGAAAGGCCCTTTTATTGGACAGGGGTGCCGGGAGGGAGGAAGGAAAGGGATGAGAGTGGGGAGAAGAGAGTCCGATATTATTTCTGGATTGTAAATGGAAAAATTGCCACTAAAGGGAAAAGTATGGAGTGGAAATAAAAAAAAGGGGGGGAGAAGAGATCTTGAGATATATGGCTGATACGGTAGTCAATTCCGTTTATGAGTCGAGAACAATTTATTGGCGTGGGGAAGGGGAGAGAGAGTGGATGGTTGTGGGGACTGTTGGGAGGAGTGGGGAGGAAAAGGGAAATCGGTGATATGAAGAGAAATGGTTTGTTCACATGGCAGTCAGGACGGAATGACAGCACGTAAGGATCTATGATTTTTCTGTATTTCAGGAATGATTTATTGGTTTGGGAACGAAAATACTCGCATTTCCGATCAAGTACATGATGGGGAAAGTAGTCTATACTCTGAATAATAGTCGTTAATTCCTATAGGTATTAATACCAGTGATGACTGCATGAGATTTTAAGAGACTGAACGAGG
>NC_089781.1:6749396-6756896 GCF_040412425.1 Macrobrachium rosenbergii
GCCTCTACTGCAGACATATTACCTGTTTGACTGTGGTTCTAGTATTCACACGATGCTCAAAACCTCAACAACAATCCAGAAATCATATCTAAATTGATAACGCAAAGCTAAATTGCAGTGCTGTAGTTACGTAGGCTTGTTAGGAAATACATGGGACCAGACAGACCCCTACCTTAAAGAACATTATCTCGTAATGTAAGAAGAGGCACTTTCAATTAAAACAGAAGACAAGAGACAAATAAAAATAAACAAAAGAAGGAAAACGGTGAAGAAAAACTGCATAAGTACAATTTCATTACTGAGAAAGACACAAACTGCTACCCACAAACATTCCTCCATTCCAATGCCTAGCTTCAATGATCAGGGCAAACAGGCCTTTTAAAACATCCTGGCTTGACCAAACAAAGCTCGCCATGACCTAACGTCAGGTCTAATGGCTCTGGGTTCATCCCGCCTCCTACTTACACCCCTTATAGACATCCTCCGAAAACCGCCTACTCCTCTTCCCCCTACCCCTTCCTCCTCATCTAGAACTCTGAGTGCCCCCTCCCTGCCTCCTTCCGAAGCATGGATACCCAAAGGCCCTAGTCCCCCTCCCCTTCTCCCTCCCCCCTTCCCTTCTTCTTCTTCTGGAGCCTGGAGACCCAGAGGTCACAGGGACGGAAGGCTGAAGAGGAGTCGCGACGGACAAGTAACAAAGGCCGGGTTCATCAGGGCTTAAACAGAGGGCGTTACCGGCTGTCAATTTGTGCAGAAGTGAGCTAATAAAGGTAAGGTCTTGAAGTTATGCGTCGACACGTCTGCTGTTGACATTGGCGAAGCAGATTTTTTTTTTTTCAGGGGGGAGGGGAGAACTTTGCTGGTTGACTCTTATTCCTTCTTTCCTTCAACTTCACTGTGACTATCCTGATATTTAGTTTTCACTTTTCTCGTTTACGCGTTCTTTTTCATTTTGCTCACATTGCCTTTTCGTTACTGGGGTTTCCCTTTTCCTCATGCATTTCATGATACGTGTTCATCATGCAGTTAAGTTTGAAGTGATCTCTCTCTCTCTCTCTCTCTCTCTCTCTCTCTCTCTCTCTCTCTCTCTCTCTCTCTCTCTCTCTCTCATTCTTTATATCTTTCCCTTTTTATCTTTCTCCCTAAAGCACTTCTATGTTACCAACCTTAGCATGACAATAACATCCATTATAAACTCGACACATCTTGCTATTTTTAAACAACTTTACATAATAATGCGACTAAAATATATGGAATAAAAGAGCGTTAAATGACCTGTAATATTCCTCAGAACACCTCTGGCAATATTACACACAACAAATAAAGTCACGGAAATCCAATCTAGTGATTAAAAGTACCTCAAGCTTCAGAATCATCATTCTTAAAATGCAGGGAAAAAATCTGAACAAACATCCCTACTACCGACTTTCTTATGGCTAAATACATATAAAAAAAATCTATACACTGTATACACAAAACTAAAATCAGCTTTCTTTCCTCCTGATTAGCCATTTTTAAAACGGTACAAGAACCAAAAAAAGAAGGATGTTATACGTGCCTCTTCGCTCAGCCAGAAGTGAATAGTTTTGTTTCGCTCAAGATCAGCGCCGCGCTTGAATTCAGAGATCCTCATTTGACTCGGCTCCTTTAACATCAACAGCATCATTTTTATGGAGTGTTCGAACAGTATACAACTTAAGGACCTCATATCCCCAATCGCGGGGCTGTGAGGAGGCTAAACAACTCGGATTTTTCGTAATTAAAACTGGCATTCGTCTCCTGTTGACATTCAGCCGCGATAGACTTTCAGAAAACGCGCGCTAAACAGTTTCGGGTTTTTAAAATTTGAAAGCGGCTGTTCATGCAAACGCTTCACTGACAGCATGACGTGTTTGCAGATGTGATTTAAAAACATCAATAATTCCTTAAAATTCTTTGGATTTCATAACATCTGTCGCAACACTGACTGGCCTTATCGTAACATACGCGATGCTTTGGAAGACAGGCACAAACCATCACCACGGGCAACTAACGTTAAGAGAAATCACGTCCATCTTAAACCAGAAGACGAAACTTCGTACCTCTTAGGATTCATTCTTCCCTCACAATGATACTAAGGTCGATCAAACATGAACCAAGAAATTCACCCAAAAACAGTCAGTGTATGCTGTCAATCTCTGAGAGGGAAAAATCCAAAAGCTAATAATGACATAGCATTGATAGTCAGGACGGAACAGAGGCGCCCGGTTTATCCAAGATCTTGTCTTCAACTGCGTCCTCCAGCAATTGCTGCAGTTTCATTTTGCATATACAGGTAGGCATATCGAGCTTGGCCACCGTGATTCTAATTATAAGGCTTTCCAGACTTCAGCCGGGGTGTTGTGTGCAAGAATGGATGCATAAATACACACACACACACACACACACACACACACACATATATATATATATACACATATATCACACTCACATACATATGTGTGTATGTGTTCCAAATTAAGATGCATAGGCTTGTGTTCTTTTGTCACTATCCTTGTCAAGTAATTCAAGAATAATGGGAAATCATCTCTTAAGTGTCCTTCACACATGCAAAGGCAAGTTTTTAAATATAACCTACTGTTTCCAGTTCAGTCAACACCAGCTAGAATTTCTAGTAAATGAGTTAACTTCTAGTCTTCTAAACAGAAAAGAAAAAAAAAAGTGTCTATGGCGATCTTAATAAGAAAAAAATATGGTCTGAAAATTTCTATCTATACTGGCTACTCATTTTAACTTCATAGCTTATTCCATCATCGCCATTTTTCACAAAAAATCTTTTACAGGTAGAGCAGTCTTGCTTTCTTCATGACCTACAGATGATTCTCTCTCTCTCTCTCTCTCTCTCTCTCTCTCTCTCTCTCTCTCTCTCTCTCTCTCTGTCAGACTTAACATTACATAAGGACCAAATAGACCTAAAACGGACTCTCCGACTTGCTGTTGTCACTTCATCTTTAATAAGAGTCTTTCCTCACTTGTAAAATGGATACAATTACATCCCCCTCGACGCTTTCAAGTGTGCCAAGGTATGAAACTTGGTTAGGAGGTGGGGGAGGTCAGGGGTCGACATGGTGTCAGGGATGGGGGAGGGGAGAAAAGACTGGTATTCACTGACTCAGCACATTCATCCTCCATAATCCCATTCTCTGGTGTTGACGGACTCAACTTGCTCTCACCTATGACGCCAGGTTATAGTATTAACTCAATATCAGAAAAAAATAACGGTCACCATCTAGCGGCTAAAATCTGAAAGGCATTTTTTTTTTTTATAACTCATCACTTTCCAGAAATTTTGTTGCTTGTTGTCATACCAAATCACTTTTCAAAGGGCTGCTCAATATACGTGAGAATTCGACACAAAATATTTCATCAGTCACCAAGCTCGGCTTAAGCAGCAACGTCCACCTGGGTCTTTTCATTATAATATAAATATTCTGATAAAAATTTTCGCTTTCTGACATTTTTCTTTTACATCTGTAACATAAATGTGACACCCTACCTTTTTTTTTTATACTAAATTCACCTTGGCGAGAATAGGGGAATCCAAAAAATTATACCAGTCTGTGTCCCGCTTCTTCATGTCTCCTTCCACGTGTGCCCAAATGCCTAGATGGGTAAGATGAGTCGAGGAAACGAGCTTAGGCTACCCAAGGCAAGAACTTGATTTTTCAGCGGTTATCATTCGAAACCTCATAACAGTTATCGGTAATAATTTTGACCTTTTAATAATATCCAAATTATATACCATTGCATTAAAACATTATTTTTCAAAAGTACCTCACGAATTCGCCTTGAAGACATTCCATAATTAAGTTCTCAGCTTTTAAATACATTTTTTTTTTTTCAAAAAAAATAGTTTTGAAAGCATTCCAAAATTCATCATACTGTCATTTTTGTTAAGAACTTTCTCATTATATAAAGCAGAACCATAAGGCGCCACCCACCAAAGCCTCTTCCCTATCTCGTCTCATCTTTCAGCATCGTTCTTAATGAGAACTTCATTATTCATCCGAGTTAATCACTTCCCGGCGTCATTATTCATCAGCATTAATGCATTCTCAAGAGGCGCTTTCATAACCCAGGGCTACAAAACCTAGAAAACGGTGCTCGCAACGACGCGGTTCGCAGATATCTAGAAAATTTATCTTTTATCCGAAATGATATTTCACGATTCTTTCGCTGTTTGTCGTCGCGCCTTGCCATTCCTAGTTCTCGTATCTTACGTCTAACAAACAGATGTTGCTTTCCTCTACATTTCAAAGGCGTGCTTTTATTTACTCGTGTACCTATGCCGTCAAAATGACGGAAGTCTCCTCATTAGGTGCGTTACGTATGGTCCCTTAGTCAGGCCCAAAGTACCTTAATTTTGTAACTTATAAAAGGGGGCTAGTGGTGAGAGAGGCTGGTCCTGGGCTGGATAACGGCAAATCCAAACGTGGAATTCAGCAGGCTATCATTGTTACCCAAAGAAATTTAAACGGATATACACTACTGAGTTTTATTCCATATCTTTATAAATTTCATTTACCTTCTACGCCTTTTAAATCTTGCAGACAGTCATTTCACTAGATCATTTCGACATATTGCCCTTGGTACTAATTTTTTTTTTTACTTCACTTTACTTTATCAGCTCCATAAATTCAAACTCAAGTTTCACCTGCGATGCCACAAAGCATTCAACCCTCCTTATTTAGGACCTGAACACCATCTCATTCAACGTATAGCCTCCACATTGCCCTTTCCTATTACACGCACCCATATATCCATCCCATTTTGGTTACTTCGTGTCAAGCCAACACTCACAGACGAGTGCAAATGGCTCTGGGAAAGGGGGCCGTAACACTTCCCCCTGAAAAAAATAAAACACTTTTAAATTTAGGATATAACACCATTTCTTTCTGAACCTGTTCTTCTGGCTCTCATTTCCTGTCTCTTCATTATCAAGCCCTCCTCTTCCCTCAGAATGTAATAGTCATCTTCACCGAGTTATCACAAGAATGATGGGACTTCTCCGGTATCTGCAGAAGGTTTTATACACTTCTTTTTATTTTTTAGCAATATATCTTTATTCTTCTTTATAACATCGGTAGTCTATGGGTAATGAACTCTGCATATATAAATGTTCACAATGTATGTATGTATGTATGTGTTTATGTATATGCATATGTGCGTGCGTGTGTGTTTATCAACGTACATCTTTCAACCTTGCATATGAGTGCGTATGCCTTCATGCAATGCAATAAAAGCAATCTTTTACCTACAAATCCCTATTATACATGTTAATACATTATAAAGTTACTCGTCATTCAAATTAGGAAAAACTTTTTTCACAGTGTCGGCTTGTTAAAGATAAGATACTGACAATTAATTATTGTATTCGATTATGAAACCGACAATCAGTTACTATACCCGATTCAACGAAAAAATACACCATTTACCCTTTCTTATTTCCGGTTCGCATTTTGCGAATATATAATTTTTCTTGGATAGATACTTTAACATGACCAGGCAAGAACTACAATGATGCCTCTCTTGGCCCTAAAATAATAATAACAATTGTAATAATTCAATAAAAGTAATCCAAACGAGCTAAGAACAGACAATTAAATACGGTGATAGCGCATAAGTGACAGCAAAGATTTCACATATGAAATGAGAGAGAGAGAGAGAGAGAGAGAGAGAGAGAGAGAGAGAGAGAGAGAGAGAGAGAGAGAGAGAGATTATCAAATATGAACAACGATTGTGGAGAGAGAGAGATTATCAAATATGAACATCGATTGTGGAGAGAGAGAGAGAGAGAGAGAGAGAGAGAGAGAGAGAGAGAGAGAGAGAGAGAGAGCATATGATTAGGTGAGCTGCTATAACAAGGAGGATGCGTTTGGTAAAGAAAAAGGATTGTGGGTGATGAAGGTAAAGAAGGAAGACTGGGGAAGGGGGTATCCTGGAGGTGGGGAGAGCCTGTGAGCGGCATGGTGGGGAGGGGAGGAGGGGGAGGAGGAGGAGGAGGAAGAGATGGAGGTGAGGGAGTAGGAAAAGATGGAAGAGAAAAAGAAGAAAGAGGAGGAGAGACAGGGCACGAGACTCACCCAATGTGAGTCAATATTTACAGTGTACATTTGATCACATGAATGGACTAACACAGGGTCGTCCTCTTGGACGGAATCAATGGAACAATGCTGGGCCTGTCTTAAAAGCATCGAGGGCACGTTAAGGGTAGGAGAGAGAGAGAGAGAGAGAGAGAGACAGTAGTGTAGTCATGCCTTGAAGCTTGACACATCGACGGCTAAGTCTTCTGCTGCAGTATTTGTCCGTCAGTAGTATCCGTCAGTAGTATATTTTCTTTTTATTCTCGATACAGCACAAGTCTCCCCCAAATCATGACCTCTTCCCCTCCCCTCTTTTTTTTCATCTCCCTCTCCTAATTTATTCTCCAAATTGTTCGCCTTAATTCCTCCTCCTCTTCCTCCTCCTCCTCCTCCTCCTCCTGCTTCTGCAAGCTCTTCTTCCTCTTCCTTTCCGCCCACCCCCTTCGGCCCCACTCCCCTATACTTCCCGCGCCTCCCTCCCCTCCTGAACGTAGGGAGATGAAAGAACCGCATTGTTCACCCTCTGACATAATGGGAGAAATTTTTGTCCCATCTCTCACAGTTTACGGTATACTCGAGAGAACATTGTAAAGTGTTTTGCCAGCCACGCTTCGTGCAATGTCGTTGTTTCTTGGATTTGCAGCAGCAGCAATGCCTCTGCGATAGCTAGAGGTCTTTTTTTCGCGAAACGTGTCTTTTTAGATTCGTTTTAACTTACTTTATCCTCGCGGAAATGGGTTCCAAGATAGACCTTCGGGAGTATATTCACTCTTACGTCTCGTTTTCCGAGTGTCAGATTCTTTTCCCGCGGCATCTGAGAAGTCTTCAGCCTTCTTCGCGAATTGATAACAAAACACCTTGGGAAATTTAAGGATCCCGCCGTACAGAACCGTTTTTTTCCTCGTCTCGCTTTTTTGCGCTGCACATCCAATTTGAACTTGAGCTAAATCCAGCATTTTAAAATACGGGATTTAACTCTAAGGACGTTACACTACAATAAAAAAAGGAAGAGATGATTTAGGTATACGCAAAATACTTTTAACGAAAATATATCGTATGTCAGAATAAGTCGCCGGTATATGATGAAAACAGCATCATTGTCAGAGACAGTATACTCAGTCACAGTGTAATCATAAACCTCTTCTGCTCTCGTGTTCTCACGTATTTATTGTTAAAAGATATATAAAACTTTCTCCGGATTAAAAGCAATCCCATCTTACAAAAAGAATTGCTTTACACAAAACTAGTTCACTACGAGTCTCTCTCTCTCTCTCTCTCTCTCTCTCTCTCTCTCTCTCTCTCTCTCTCTCAGACATACAGACACACACACACACACACACACACAACAAAACAAACTTTAATTACAGTAATTTCAAAA
>NC_089781.1:6759396-6781896 GCF_040412425.1 Macrobrachium rosenbergii
GATAAAATTTCCCAGCACTGAAGCAAGCATTCAAAGAAATCAAACTATTCAGCCGGGAGAAAAGTTAACCAACTCCCCTTCTATCTCTCCCTCTCTACAGCCGAACGACCATCTTGTCAAAACCGTGAACTAATGCATCGTAAAAACCGCGATAACGTCTTGCCAAACACTTCTCACGCAACCCCTGTCCCATCCCCTAAATACCACCTCACCTCCCATCCCCCAACCAGAGCTCCCCTCCCAGCCCTCTCCCTCTCCCACCCCTAGTTCTGAATTCCCTCATACCCAACCTCCCTTTTCAGGACTACTAAGCTACCTTGGCAAGCACCGTAACAGCCGCTATAACTTTCTGCCACCCTTCCTCCCGTGTTCGGTGAAAACCGCAAATTTTCTCGTAACTCAGCGGCATTTGTCAGAGAAATCACTATGGAAATAGAAAGCTTGCTCGCCTTCCACGCTTCATCTTTTTTTTTTTTTTATAAGAGGCAAGAATTATTAATAAAATATTTGAGAGATATGCAAGGACAAGACGGAACATCTGAAGTAGATGAGGGCGGAACTGTGGCTAAATCTAAAGTCATTTTATGAAGTAACAGCATTTGAATGAGAGACAGAATATCGAAAAAACGTCAGTAACTTGATAAACACACTACTTTCTTTGGAGGCGTATACAACTTTACGTAGGTTACTGTTGGCGTGTATGTATTCACAAATGCTTTTAGCTGCATGCATATATCAAGAGAAACAATAACTATAAAAAACACTAACATGAACGCTTGGCTACGCAAAATCAGACTAATACTCATACATTCATATATATATATATATATATATATATATATATATATATATATATATATATATATATATATATATATATATATATATATATATATATATATACCAGTTCATTTATAAATACCATTTTTTATACCGTACCACGCACGCCCACACGGAGAGCACGAACCGAGAAACCCTTTTAGTTTCCTGCACATCAAATGGATTATTTAGTCACTGGTGACAGACTCGAAGGAAACATTTATTAATAATGCTTTGAGGGACAGATTTACACGTGGAATGAGACTCTGGAGGGGAAAGGAGGGTTGTTAAGGATCAGACTTATACCCTTGAAGTTTTCAAAGACAAGAGAATTAGCAGAATGCGTCCACATGTGACATTAAACACTTGCGAGCTACATGCATCTTCTCAGGGAGAAGAAGAGGGGAGGTGGGGGGAAGGGGGCAAGGAGGAGGGGGGGAGGAGAGAGGAGAAGGGAGGGTACAGGTCGGGGGGGGGGGAGGTGGCAGATAGCAAGCAACTAAGGCAGGTGCAACATAGAAGTAACTATTGCTGAAATTTAAAAGGCTTTGGCGAACATGACAATTATTTCAGATTAAAGAGATAAAAAAAAGGTGTCGGTGTTGTGCTTTTTCCTTTCAAGCAGATACTGTTACTTCTTCTTCTTCACAGTGTACACAAGACAATGAAGTTCAAGAGCTATCACAAAAAAGTGGAAAATCCCACATAAACATTTACATGAACTTATCCTCATTTAAGAGATTCCCATTACCGAATTGCTGTTACGTAACCATTACTATACTGTGATGACAAAATCGGAGTGAAGCTTCCCCCCCCCCCTACCAAATTAATCCTCATTAATTTTAAAATTTTTGAAAGGCGGCAACCTGCACATATATGCATTTACACATCTAGAATTATGCTCAATGTGTACACCATATTTTCACGAATACATAAACGTGTGTTGAAGTCGAGAGAATATACGAAGTGGGTAAAAGCATGAAATAGGGAATCCCTCATCTGCTTCTCATAACTCTGAAGGGAACGCCACTTCTCTGGAGCCCTCCATTAGTATACGCGGGTGGCACACGAAGAAGACAGAACAGATTCGCTTCATACTTGGCATCTGCAATTCATTTCTCAGTTTAAATTTACGTCCACGTTATAAAGAATGACCGTCTGGGGCACAAAACCCCAGCTACATGCACCAGAAATAAGACTATGGGAGAGACAAAGCTCCGTGAGTGACTACATCAAGATGGTATTAAAAAAAATGCCCAACATTTGGGGCAGCAGTGAAAAGGTTAGATGGAATCAAAAGAAGTTTTTTTTTATTATACTGAAAAAGAGATGCTTTATTTTTTACTGCAGTGGTATCTCATGAATATAAGACTATCCTACCAAGAAATGAAACTTTTAACAATAAAATAAATCAATATATGAATAAAAACTGCACACCCAAGACCTCGCCTGAAGTTACACTGATTTTCATCGACTCATAATGGGAATCACCAAGGCATTCCTGTTCAGCAATGTTATGGCCTACATACTTCACATCAAAAATCAAACCTAAATCAACAATCCAGGAATTCAAAACCAGAATTTCTGTGGAGATTTCCGATTTCTCACTCACGTCATCGAGATAAGAAGAAGACTCAAAAATCACAGTCTGATACACTCCAACCACATGGTTCCACACATGCCAATCATCTCGTAAAGAACAAAAACACTCCCGGCGATAATTGAGTCACGGACAATTAAACCCGACAAACATGCATTCAAACACCCTCCCGAATGCCCCTCGATCCCACAGCGCCATCTGTGGGCCGGATTGTTTACGACTGGCTCCGACTTCTTCTCCTTCCCGCTCTTAAGAAGAATAGTCATTGACAGTGACAGCTCGAGCATATTCGCTCACTTTCTGTAACTATGTGTAACCACCATTGTTGCGGGGAGGCTTTATTATAATGGCTCACTACCAAAATGGGGCGCGAGCTTAATTGCTCAGATGGGTGACGATTAAATCACTCGACAAATAAGTCTCCTGAAAGAAGACGAATCAACGGCTCGATCCAGTCTGGCATTGATGGACAGGAGTAAATCGAAAGCCATCTATCCAACGAACCAACTGACAGTTTACACTGCGAGGTTCTTAGGAGTGAAGTAGTCTAAAATGCCGCAGAGTTTTATGCTTGTAAAATAAACTACGAAAATTTTCCAAGGTTAGCAACAACTCGAATAATCAGACGTTGCCGTTAAACAAATAAGTTAAAAATGTCTTCGGCGCAATCGAGTTTTCTGTACAGCGTATAATACTGTATGAGCTGCGGCCCATAAAAATTTCAGCCACGGCCGGTGGTGGCCTGTTCTATAGCGTTGCCAGAAGAACGATCATGGCTGACTTTAACCTTAAATAATATGAAAACTAACGAGGCTAGAGGGCTGCAATTTGGT
The DNA here is from genome assembly GCF_040412425.1 of Macrobrachium rosenbergii. Taxonomy (NCBI): domain Eukaryota; kingdom Metazoa; phylum Arthropoda; class Malacostraca; order Decapoda; family Palaemonidae; genus Macrobrachium; species Macrobrachium rosenbergii. The sequence goes on from NC_089781.1 coordinate 6,762,649, forward strand.
ATGTTTAAGAACTGAGGGCGGACAGAAGAAGTACGGACGGACAGACAAAGCCATCTCAATAGTGTTCTTTTACAGAAAACTAAAACCCAAAAATACAAAAGAATGTTTGGTTTGGAGAAGCGCCTTGTTGCACTTTTCAAGCAAATGCGTCCAGACATTCTCCTTTGACAACCTCAGATTCGTCGCATGATGCACACATCCCCAGTCCTCCTCTTGGACTTTTACGTAACTATTCACGTTTGTCGGAGTCAGAGGTGTTCAAACAGCGATAGATATTATAAATCTCTGCCAAAATGACTTCATGTCTCATTCAATATTCTCTCAGTACTGGGAAAGGCGGTTCATTTTAATGAGAGAGAGAGAGAGAGAGAGAGAGAGAGAGAGAGAGAGAGAGAGAGAGAGAGAGAGAGAGAGAGAGAGAGAGCAATTAATTGAATGACTCAGGACACACATTTAACACATGTATCAAATCGAGTGGTCCTCATGTGAAAACCATTAATGTCAAATGGGGTGAATCTGTCTATCCAACCTTTACTAATCTACTGAATATTTTGCACCTCAGACAGACGAAAGCAAAGAGTAATTCCGACTTTTTTTTAATGGTGGGGGAGAGTGTAAACAGTTCTTAATTGCTCTAGTAATCCTTATTGTTACCTATACCTGTATTTACACTTAATTATATAGCTTGAATTTTTGTACTTCTGAATACTAATTTTCGTTTCAGCGATAATAATCTGGAAATATCAACGGCTGTTCTATAAGCAGAATAACAAGAACAATTATAATAAAAACCAAGACTCTTTAATTAGGACGTTTAATTTCTTTATACATATTTCATGAAAAATACAACGCACCTCGAATAACTTCAAGAAACCCTCCCTTTGCGTCTTGAGAGAGAGAGAGAGAGAGAGAGAGAGAGAGAGAGAGAGAGAGAGAGAGAGAGAGGAGAGGGTCGGGGGCGGGGGACAAAAGTACTTGTCTTAAGACAGGACGGCAGTTGATTACAAATCCAAGGAGTTTCCCCTGCCTTGTCCATCTGTCGCCGAAGACAAACTCAGTGATAAGATCACCGTTTATCCTCCTCTCTCTCCCACAGACCAAAAGAATTGAAAGAAAAAGGTAAATTTACTCCAAACTCGCGGTCAAATAACAGCGAGGGTTTTAAGGAGGCATTTCCAAAAGCTTACGTGCGTAAAAATACCTGGCACATGAGCGGTGTGAAATGCCGAGGGCGAAAGACATTTCAGTCGAGACCGAGACTCCCCTCGCTGCATAGGCAAAGACGATTCGGGATCGTCGCTTTCAGGGAACACATTTATTCTTAATAAGGGTGAAGTTCAATCACTGCTGATCATTGACAATGGCACTGCCTGTGCTAAATAATCGTACTATTCCAATGGGAAAAATGATATTGTAAAACATAGCATAATCTTTTTTCCCTATAGAAAAGGTTCAGTTGACTACTCTGAGCCTTCATTTCACTACTCTGAGACCTCATTATTTTGTACAGAAAAAGAGGAAAAATAGAGCATCATAACCAGATATTTTCTGCATGAACTACATCGGCAGAAAATTAAATACTCAAATCTAAACTATAAAGACCTCAATTTATGCGTTCAGGATGGAAATAAATTGTCTCAACGTAAACCGGCGACTTTGCCATAGAGTATTCTAAATTGATGTTCAATGGAAGTCATTATCTTCCTTATTCTTAGTAAAGCCTTTTTATATATAAAGAAAAGGAGACAAGAACAACACTTCAAGTGTTACAAGTAAAAACAAAAATAAAAATCACACACGGTATAAGAATCCTTTAATTGGGGAAACCTCTGTGACATTAAGGGTTCCGCTTTACAGAGCATCGACATAATGGACGTTCGAAAGAGTTAAGGGGTCAAAAGAGGAAGACCCCTTAGATTAAAGGGAGTCCATCGTTGCAAAAGTTACGGAAGTCTTAACTCTATTCATGTTAAGCGTTTGGGATCATTACAAGCGAGTTGGTTTATGATCACTGGATGTTGTATGGATTAATTTTTAATTTTATCAAAAAAATAAATTAGTTGTACGAGACAGATTTCGAGATAATAACGTCGGGAAATGTGACAATGAAATTGAAAAACCTACTGTTTCCAGATCCTCAGCTTCAGTACAGCCACAAATACATAATCCGAATAAATAACAAACAGGAAATATCATTTACAGTGGCCACTTTTATCAAACACGAGCATAAAATTTTTATATAAAAAAAGGTCAACACAGACGAGATGAATCAAGCTGTTTCGAATATGTATGGAAGTGACTCTATTCCCCTAACCTTGTGCTTTGATCGCATTCTTTGATGAAAGTTTACTGTAGAACTTTATCCTGTTTATAGTGTAACTTGTATAACTCACAACTTCAAATAAGATATCCAAGGGAACCTAATGATTAAAAAAAAAACAACAAAGCTGTGTACAAAGCTATGCAACGCCACGAACATCGTTAACACAGTTACCATCGAATGATTTAGCCAAGCCAGCCATACCCAGAAAGAGAGAGAGAGAGAGAGAGAGAGAGAGAGAGAGAGGGGGGGGGGATGGGAATGTGACGGGATGTGGGTATGCCAATGAAGGTGCCGTTTCTTTCTGTCCTTCTGTCTCAACATGTTACTCGAACCTCCTGTAATTGGTTAGATGGTTACTGTTTTTCTAAAGGACGATATTCGAGTACGTTCAGCCTTTCTCTTTTTTCTTTTAATCACGTGGTCCGAAAGATATTTTCCCTACTTTTCCGTTTATCTTTCTTGCTCGTGTTTAAGGCTTTTTTTTTTCTAGACGTAAACATTTTAACTCTTTAATTGGTCGAAAATAAAACAGTGCAGCCTGTTTTAACTACCGCATCCCCTTGCTAAAAAGCGTTGAGTTGTTCCACAACGCTTAAATCGCATTCGACTTCAATTCTCATCATTCCTGATAAGTGTAAAAGGACCCTAATAATACCTTACTCATGCTACTCTCCAACGTCAGTGAAAACTGTCGAAATGAAAAAAAAAAAAAAAAATTTAAGTCTTAGAACAAATTTTCACAAGTGCCCCACCCCCCCCAAACTCTCCCCCTCACCTGCTCACAAGAGCAAAAAAAATTCTCGTCTCAACTTTCATTTCGTTTCAAAATCAATCTAACTTCTCTCTACAAAATTTCATTGCAACTCAGCATAAAAACCTTCCGTGAATACTTGTGAGCAGACAGAGCACACAAACAGACGTAGATAATTGTGATTATATATCTTCGTCCAGCTTGACTGGCGGAAGAAACTACAACTAAAACCATCCTTGAGACAAAATAGTAATAAATATATCCGAAGATATAATTACAACAATGAGAACTTTTTTCAGCAAGCAGAGTTACGGCAGCTTCATATATCATTGTAGGTAAAGTGGATCACGTGCCGGAAAGGAACGATTCAGGATTTCAAATTGAGGTGCTAACGCCCCTCAGGCGGAATTAAGGAAAACCGTCTTATTTGTCAGGTAACACAAATGTGCTATTAAGATTATCACCGAGGATACGTGACAGAATGAAAAGCAAGGAAAAAGTTACGGGATAAAATCAAGAGAACTTGAAGTTTTTACTAGGTAGAAAAACAAACTAATGCCCCCAACCCCTCCCCCGCAAAAACTAAGATTTCAAACAAAACTAATCAAGTGTACAAACACTGTATGTGCTGTATATGAACGTATATATACAAATACATATACCATCATCGTCTCCAACGCCGCGTGACTCAAACGACCTCTGGGAAATTTCGTCATTCAAGTCTTTCCTGTACTTAACACATACATAGGCCTGTATACATACATACATACATACATACTTTATGTATATGACTAAATGCTGACAAATTTCTCTTACTACACAATAGGACACCAAATACAACATATACAACAGCATTTTATTGTTACCCCCAACTAAAAGAAAAGTTTAAACTATCCACCAAAGTCCAAAAAGTAATAAACGACGAATGTGAGGAGCGTACAGTGAAGCGACCTTTGAAGCAAAATTATTGCGTAATGCACTCCAAAAAAATATGAATAGAGTATTACTTAAAATCAACCAAAATCAACCATGGTCAAACAACCAAACGTAGCTCGCTTTTACCAATGAAAACGTATAGCGCTATAATTTCTGACCAGAAAAATTATGATATTGCGAAAAAAACAGACGTACATGAATTGAATTACAGTGAGTGACGCACCTGTAGTTTTAATGCCGGATAATGAAGACCTTTGGAAATCGCCTTGGATCATGCATAAACCCGAAGTGAGGTGGAAATTACCCGAGTTCGTTTTTCAATCTCTGACGAGATCTCACTCAATCGGCAAGGTCACTGTGTACTGCAATTATTCTTCAACAGCTCTAAAAATGTTTTATTTTTTAATCTGCTAAATTTCACACCATGCAGGGTTACACTGAATTCAAATAAAAGGTGCGCAAACTTCTGGTTGGTCAGAAAATAATGTATTGACCTTATGGGGAAACAGCACATACGCCGGATTTAATTGTAGCAATTTCCTTGATTTTTTCTTTCACCGAAAGTTGCAAGACACCCATTTCTGAGGTTGCTTCTTCTTACGTCGGAGAAATTATATATTTGGGACCCGGGGAGGTCTAAGATGGAATCGAATACCCTCTGAGGCCAAATAATGTGGAATTGATATCGAATTGCATAGTGTTTGACACCCGATCGTGTTCGCGGGATCTCGCCTCATTATCTGTCAGCCGACAGGCATGGGGAGGTTAAGGCCACGACAAATTCACCTTTATGGAAGGGGGCAAAGAGGTTGTTTTACTTTGGGAGTTCGAGGGAACGGGCTGCCTTTATGCCGATGGCCCCATTGCCTCGAGGGAAAACTTGGATGGAAAGTTGTTTCCAAAAACCCCTTTTTCTTTCTGTAGTTATTATTCTATTGATTAGTTGCCTTATGAGAAGGGCTGTGTGTGTGTGTTTGTGTGTGGCCTTTAGGATATCTGATGGAAAAGCTGTATCATAATGTTTTGTTCTGAAATAAATACTGGCGGTAACAAGGCAATGACCATTAGCTTATCAGCATTGTATTGTTCATGGAGTTTCTTTCACCTGAAAAAACATCTAGCTAAGATTTAAACAAATTCATTTATATCTTGCATTTACGAAATGTTTAATATTGGCATCATCGTCATGTGAGGAAATATAGCGGAACTAGATCATGATACGTGTGAGGGACTTACGACACAAATTTAAATCTCAAAAGTTACAGTGATATTGAACTCATTCAGAATATTTACACGCGTGAAAAAATTCTAGTTCTGCTTCGACATGTTAAATACTCTGATGATGACGCACGATTTGTGACAATGGTCACGATAAACCGCAAAAAAATATATAAAACAAGTTAAAGTACCAGGCCCGGTAACGACATAATGAATAAACTTGAGCTACCTCACATTGGATAGTTTATTCTATCGTACCGTACACACTAAAGGTATATAGTGGATATATCACATACATACATATGTATATGTATGTATATACTTATATTATTATATATATATATATATATATATATATATATATATATAAAATATTTTATATATATGTATAAATATATACATATATAATATTTATATAAAAATATTTTATATATATATATATATATATATATATATAATATTTATATATATATATATATATATATATATATATATATATATATATATATATATAAATATATTATATATATATATAAATATATATATACATATATATATATATATATATATATATATATATAAATATATAAATATATACTGTATATGTCAGTGGCTTCAAGCTCGCCTCACACACACACACACACACACACACACACACACACACACACAGACCAATGTTCGATTTCACGAGGGGGAAACCACTTGGGACCGTATTCGCTGTTGACCCAACCAGTAAATTAGATACCGGGTGATAAGTCGATTGTGGTGGGTTGCAGCCAGGGAAGAAATCGAATTCGCTTGGCAAGCTAATCCAAAAGCCATGCTAAAAATACAGTGGGTTTTCATCCCCACAGACCCACCCCTTATTATGGGAAAAGTTGTGCACTGTGTGCGTTTCAGCATGGGCTGTACATATGTATACTTTTATAACTATATGTATAGTACACAAAACTTTATTCATACTTCAGGTACGTACTTTATAAACCTTGTCCCTAAGCTTATAGCAAAGGCGAAACACTATTCATCAATTACTACAATAAAACTTCTCTTCAGAGTTCATAGCTATCCCCATTAAAATTAACATTGGTAAATTTTAACAGAATCTAAAGAGATAAACAAGAAATATAAAGGGTGTCCAAATTAAGGAAGCGAGATAACCATCAAATAACTGACGCAGAGGCTACGAAAAACTGCTTGCTTGTTTGCTAGGTGGGGAGGTGGGGGGGAATTAGTGTTTGTGAATCGGTGCGGAATAAATAACATCAATTATCTCTGATAACAATTAACGCAAGATTATTGTTTGTGGCAACAAATAACACTTACCCACACTTGAGTCTGTCAGGGGACCTCGGGGCTTCAGGCAACACTTTGATCGTACGGTGCGATGAACTTCAGAAACAAACTAATTAATGATGATGTACATAACTCTTCATCTAGCGTCCAGTCAAATGAACTAAAGCAACACGACGCGGTCAGGTGAAACGACCCCAGCGGTTTCCGATTACGGCGTAAGCACTGCACTATAGGTAGAGTATCCACTTAGCGCTAAGGACTTCAGGAAACAAGTAGCCTAATCGAGTTCACAGAAGTTGAGACGTTGACTTTCTGGCGTTGTTTCCCTAGATCCCGGGCGCCTGCTTTCCAGTTTAGAGGGCTAACCAGCTGTTCAGATCACCAAACGGGTATTTCTAAACAATATATTGGCCAGACAGGGAAAGCATGTTGAATTTGGAGAAAATCTTCGTGGACATTGTATATTCCAAGAAATATATGAAATGTATTTTCAATTAATTTGTTATGAGCAAGGCACGTACGCAAGATCAGATGCGCTTCTATTACAAAACAATAACTACAAAGCTTTATTACCTCAAACACGGCATTCGCCCTACCACACGTAACATCTTTTATTCCACAGGAAAAGCGGACAACACAGTATAGTCTTGTTATTTAGTAAGCCGGTTTGCTTTAAAGCTTATCAGTAGCAACTTTTCAAACTTTTCAGTTCATTGATTACATAGGATCAACAGACTTAAATAGAATGGGTGAGCTTCAGTTTTCACTCTAATATATATATATATATATATATATATATATATATATATATATATATATATATATATATATATATATATAATATATATATATATATATATATATATATATATATATATATATATATATATATATATATATATATATATATATATATATATATATATATATTCCATGAACAATTTCCCTTATCAGAATGCGGATTCAGACAAGGACAGCCTAGAACAAGAAATCTCCACAACATCAGCCTCCTCGTTCTCCTCTGCAGATAAGAAGGCTCATCAACAGCGTCGTTACCGGCTCCCAGCCCTTCCTTTGTCGCAAGCCCACCCCCAACCCCAACCCCACACATAGAGTATAACACAGCTACTAACATTATCTCACGTACCCTAGTTATGCAAAGGAATGCCTTCTGGAAAAAATTACCATACCAAAAAGGTAACCAAATGATTACGTATTCGTAATGTTATTTTCTGAGTACACGCATACAAATATAATATATATATACATAATATATACATATATATGTGTGTGTGTGTGTATGTATATATAATATATATATATATATATATATATATATATATATATATATATATATATATATATATATATATATATATATATCTAGTGTGTTTTTCTTCAAGTCTGCAAAACGATTTACTGCTTTTTTTTTTTATATCGCATGTCTTTCAATATACATACAGGAATTGTAAACAGCCGAAGCAAATGTGTGACGTTTGCAATGTGCGTAATTTCTTTGATTCGGAGATGTTTACCATTTTCCTAGAGTATCTCCCTCTATCAGATACATTTCCGCGTGTAATTTGAACCATACGCTTAACAAAAAGAAAGATATTTACTCTTGCTTATGTGTCATTTACCCTCTCCCGTGCGCATACAAGCAAGTCTACACACACACACACACACACACACACACACTCTCCCAGGTGTCAAATTATGACAATTTAATCCCAGGTACTCGGAGATTAACCTTTGTAAGGAGATGGTACGTCTTACGGAAAAATCCTACACGTTACAAATTTGTACTAAAAGGGACAGTTGTACCGGAAATGTACTCCCAGTCATGACGGCGTTCGAGGATATTTATGTGACTGGAGAAGAAGAAGAAGAAGAAGAAGAAGAAGAAGAAGAAAAAAAGTTAAGCATACCTTAGTTTAACCAGACCACTGAGCTGATTAACAGCTCTCCTACGGCTGGCTCGAAGGATTAGACTTATTTTATGTGGCTAAGAACCAATTGGTTACCTAGCAACGGGACCTACAGCTTACTGTGGAATCCGAACCACATTATACCGAGAAATTTCTGTCACCAGAAATAGATTCCTCTAATTCTTCATTAGCCGGCCGGAGACTCGAACTCGGGCCTAGCAGAGTGCTAGCCGACAACTCTACCGATTCGTCCAACGAGGAAACACAAACAGAAGAAGAAGAAGAAGAAGAGGAAGAAGAAGCGGGTAAAGGCGATAAGGATTAAATCTAATCGATCGCCCAATATTCTCCTCCGATGAAACAAAAGGAAATGCTGCGTTGGCGAGATGTTTCCAGTAATGGAGTAACGTGAGAGCAAAAGAGATTTCAAACAGGAGACGCCAGTAATTCACCAAGAGACTGCAACTGACTGGAACTGAAGGTGGAAAAAGCCAATCTAAAGGTGTTTTATGAAACAAGGGGAAAGGGGGGGTGGGAGGTAGGAGAGGTGAATACGACAGATACGTAAGCTCTCAGGAGTTGAAAAGAAAAGTTGAAGGTAGAAAGAAAAGGCGACAATGAACGAGCCAGTAACCGACATGGTTTTAAAGAGTGCGTAATGCGAAGGTAGAAAAAAAAAACAAAGGGTAAGATACTTCTTTAAAATGGCAATGGGGGCTGGACGGGAAGAACAATCGCAAAAAGGGACAATCTGAATATTTGAACCGGTGACAAGAGGAGGTCGACCGCTCCAAACGGAGAAAGGTATACAGAGGCGACCGGGAGGGTTGAGAATAAATGAGAAGAGAATGGGAGAGAGAAAAAGACAGGTAAGTAAAAAAGAGAATACAAGGAAAAGATGGAGGGAATTCGAGGGTCGTCTTAACCTCAATTACAGCTATTGAGCGATATTTATAGACACGTTTTCGACATCCTTCCACCGGCTGTATGTGAGACCCCGCTCCAAATATCACTTTTCCGAACAGGAAGAGAGAGCCTATCTGTACAAATCGAACCGTGGACTTTGTAACGAATAGTCTTACCATGACTTCCTGACTCTCCATTTGCTTCGCATTTTTACCAATCCTTTCTCCATCGATAGTGAAGGAGGAGGTCGTATTTAGTTGATAAAACGCTCTACCTTTTCATCACTGTCTCTTTAAACAATAAAAAAAGTAAATCATTTTGCATGATGTTGTCTCGCTGTCTTTCTACCCCTCCTAAATTGTTCTTGTTAAGTTTGATTCTTGTCATGTATTGTCAGTCTGTTTACTCATTAGCCCTGTCTACTTTACTCACTCTCCGTCATTTTGGCGTTTTCTATTTCTTTCGTAAAATCTTGGCAGGAAATTACATTACGATGAAAAATTTCTCACCGTCCCTCCCCCGCCCCTAATCTGTCTTCCTACTAAATATGAAATACACACACACACACACATGTATATATATAATATATAAATATACATGTGTATATATATATATATATATATATATATATATATATATATATATATATATATATATATATATATATATATATATATATATATATATATATATATATATATATATACATATATGATTAAATCAGTTATATATGTATATAAGCAAAAACGAACGAATGTAAAATTACATGGAAGATGTTCACAAGACTTAACAAGCAAGGAGACGATGAATGAGCACTGAAATTTAGATCATCTCTCTCTCTCTCTCTCTCTCTCTCTCTCTCTCTCTCTCTCTCTCTGAATTACCTAATCGATCTTCTTTAAATAGATAAACTCGTTTCATTATCACGCGTGAACTGTGATTAGAATGGCGACATATCCTTACTTTACTGCAGATACAAACGTCAGTGAACAACAACGCTTATTCACGGAGCTTATTGTGCATTCGGTCTATTCTTTTATTCATCGAAATTTCTCTTTTTACATCTAATTAAGGGTTTATGGCAATGCTCTTAACGATTTCGAGAACATTAAAACGATTGTTACTGAATAGTTTACAAAAATATAATCCTCTTTAGACTACTTTCAGTTCCTCGATACATGTTCGCATCAATCAGCGTTCATTCATTAATTCTTTTATAGTCACTCAAATTTAGTTTACAAATCCATTCTAACCTAACTGGTAGATGTGAAATTGCGAGACCAAGATAATCAAACTGTCAGGAAAGAACTGGAAGACTGTAAGATAGTCTACCTGTCAGGAAGAAATTAGGAGACTGTAAGATAGTCTATCTGTCAGGAAGAAATTGGAAGACTGTAAGATAGTCTACCTGTCAGGAAGAAATCAGGAGACTGTAAGATAGTCTACCTGTCAGGAAGAAATTGGAAGACTGTAAGATAATCTACCTGTCAGGAAGAAATTGTAAGAAGCCTGTAAGAAATAAGACTGTAAGATAATTTACCTGCCAGGAAGAAATTGGAAGACTGTAAGATAATCTACCTGTCAGGAAGAAATTGGAAGACTGTAAGATAGTCTACCTGTCAAGAAGAAATTAGGAGACTGTAAGATAGTCTACCTGTCAGGAAGAAATTGGAAGACTTTAAGATAATCCACCTGTCAGGAAGAGACTGGGTGACAAAGGGAATGTAACTGTCAGAAAGAAACTGGGAGACACTACGACTGCTCGACAAAAGGCTGAAACTTCCTGTTGTTTTCGTTTTAGCTTCATTTTTCAGGTTCCTCGTTGCATTCATGCCATCGCACAGCCGCCGGGCAATAATTCGCTGCTTATCTCTCAAATAATCCTAAACTATTTTTCCATTCGTCTTTCGGCTTTTAAGTTTCATTTCGCTGAGACGTTATCGCCCTATCTAAATAAGCAATGTGCCTTTTCTCTCTCTCTCTCTCTCTCTCTCTCTTTCTCTTTCTCTCTCTCTCTCTCTCTCTCTCTAAACTCCAGAATAATCCGCAGTGTGTGTGTGTGTGTGTGTGTGTGTAGTGTGACGAGGGAGGAAAGGATGAAGATAATATGTCTGTCCTGGAAAGTGTGTATGAGCGTAGACGTATGTGTGTATGTACGTATGTGTTCGTGTATACGTATGTGTGTATGTCATGATTTACGACCTGCTAACAACCGTAGAGTCATTTTTCAGTACCTTCCACCAAACTGGTGATTAAGGGGCGTGGCCGAGGGGCTGCAACCATCAAACCGTGATGCCCAGGAAGTACTTATGTTCACTCAGGATAATACCGACTTATGACAGACAACCAGCTCTGTCAGCGGCGGCGACAGGGGACTTTCTGTCTGTCATCTTCATCTACAAAGGGCGGCGCGGAACTTGAGCGACAGGAACGCTGTTCGTTGTAGTAGTTGTTCTTGTTATTGTTTTGTTTTTTACTCTCTCTCTGTCATCCTGTATAAGTCTTGGCGATTTTAGGCAATGTTTTTCGTAAAGTTGGCTGTGCATCTTGTCTGGCCAGCTTTTGTTTCATAAATGTCTTCCTATATCGCATCTGTTTTTCATATATTCTTTGGCGCATTTATTGAAATGTATATGCATATTTCTGTAAGGTATTTCAGTAAAAATACGATGGGAAGACATCTGATCGCTGTTCATTTCATAATTAATTCCAAGATGTACACCAATCGAATAATTAAGCTTCTTACTCTCAACAACGTTCTTCAGATACAATCCTTATTTCTGAGACTTTATAATTTCAGAGATCAAGGCAAAATTAGGTTCAGCAAAATAAAAGATAATCGGCATCAGACTACAACAAATAAATGACTGAAAAATAAAATGGAAAAAGGTAAAAAAAAATAACCTGTACTGATTAATCACTAAATTGGAAAATGGTAAAAGAACTGAAACTCTGCAGTATAGAGTGAACCATAGAGAACGAAATGTAAAAAGTCAACATCCACAACAAAAACATAATCAACAACAATAGTATCAGCAACGGTATCAAGATGCAAACAGCGGAAGGAGAATCGTTGCAGCAGCAGCAGCAGCTAATATGCCAATGATGCAATAAATTGCAAGAGTGATGCATCGCATTCACGAAACAATACGATAAATATACGGCTTTGTGACAGACGCCTTATATGCATAAATGAAAAACGCTCCAGTCGGGTCACTTTCTCATTATTCATCCCAGCGTTTTTCATTCATACACGGAGGTACGATGTCAATGAGAGAGAGAGAGAGAGAGAATCAAATGCAATAACGAAGTTAGCATTAATAAGTATAAGAATGGAATCTTGAATAGCAATGTTTTTGGTCAGTGATGGTGAATACGCAAAAGCAAAGAATAAGAAGAAGAAAGAGAAGAACGAGGTGAAGAAAAAGGACGTCAGAAGTCACAGGGGAAGAAGAAAGAGATGGAAGGGGACCAAGACGAGAACGAGGTGAAGAAGAAGGACCACAGAAGAAGCAAGAGAACCAGAAGCGGTAAAACATATCCATCCCAAAAATAAAATTAATTTTGTCCGCCAAATCTCCATTTCATCACCGGACGAGAGGGAGCGACGACGGAGCCGAAAGAAATGGACTAATTTGGAAGCAATTTTGTCTTTAATACGCTCGTAACTGTCGTATTAAAAACGAGGAATGTCTTATTCCACGCAAGCGCAAAGAAGAACAAATGATTTTCCTCGCTTTGTTGTCATTTTATTTGTTAATTTCTTGTTTTCAACGTCCATTCGCGACCGAATAAAACCATCATTATCTATCGATTTCCCTTCGTGCGTTATTCATTTGTGACGGTTATAATTTGACGAGAAGAAAATATTAGCATGCATGACCCATCATCATACAAATCGTAAACAGAATGTCTCTGTCATCATTATCAGCAGAAGAAGAAGAAAATGGAAAAAAATCGAAATTATTATTGCATGACATGTCAAAAAGGCAAGAATTGCAGGTTGAAATATTAATAAGTATGTAAATACATAAGTAAAAAGGCTTGCAGGTTTATTTCTATCTTTCCGAATTTGAGAAATTACTACCTAACCTAAAACTTTATAACGATTTGTTGATTACAAATATATTCAAACTAAACCTAAGAACATAATAGATTTACGGACGTTGCCTCATGTTATACATACAAAGAGAGAGAGAGAGAGAGAGAGAGAGAGAGAGAGAGAGAGAGAGAGAGAGAGAGAGAGAGTCATTAGTAATGTAGCGTATCATTGTGAACACCATCAGTGGTTGTTGTTTTTGTTTTTGCTGCCTGATGATATAATTTAGATTCATATGCATGCATGATCTACGTACTCAAAACCATACAAGCACAAAATTACAAGGGAATTAACAAGTCACTTTATGTCATTACCAATTACCTGAATTTTCATCTTTGCTATCGAAGATGTTACTGATTAGAGAGAGAGAGAGAGAGAGAGAGAGAGAGAGAGAGAGAGAGCTCAACTGACCATGGAAAGAGGACAGGCGCCTTGAGGGCAGGTAGAAATAGAAGCCTCTTCCTTAACCTCATAATACTACGAATTTCCAGTCAAATAATGAAGATTTATGTCACCCAGACTGTTATCACTGCCTCCTCCTCACAAGCCTGACACCATTATACAAAGATTTGTTGCTCACGCTTTGATTCAGAAGTTCTCATGAAAGAGAATCAGGTGTCCGGACCCCACGGAAAGTGGCTTCGATGCCGTTCTCGATCATTCTTGGGAGCTAGGCTTGGGATTTTGTCTTCTTTCGGGTTTGAGATTGGATTTGGGGCGCAAACAGAAATTCGCATTTTTTATAAGTGATTTTAGGACGATTAGGTTCATTTTCTTTAATCTTCATGCAGATGGTTGATTAACGTTGTGCTTATTTTTGGGGAAATTACCTTCCAAATCATTTACTCTAATATAAACTACTTATTGAGAAGCTCTAGCTTTCAACCTTCATTGGTTCCATTAAAAAAAAAGTCAGATGAGAATTGTTTCAGTTCCAGAAATAATATATAATGAAGAATGCTCGTCTTAAAATAGGAAATTACAATCGACCTCTTAAAATTAACATCTTCATGCCAAGGGCTACTCTCAACTTTATGTTACATAACGATGGTGGAATGGCAACCCTTCTGATAAGTAACAAAATGACAAGAGTAGTATCAGAGCGTCAGTCTGTTAATCATTATAATCTTCATTCTGAACATCCAAAACGCACTAGTAAGTTCCTGCTTTGAGAAATAACGAGATGCAATACGAATAAACACTTATGGGGGTGAAAGCAAACGCATAACTCATACACGCAGGCTGCAAGCCCTAAAACAGCGAGCACTTGAACACTTGCTAAAGAGAGCACTTGTCTTCGCGTGACATGTAGCACCACGGGTCAAACCCAGCCCGAGGGCTTCCTGCTTTCTATGCAATCTCGACGAAGGCATAACAGCGACTCGCGTAGCATTTGCAATGCAGATCAGACGCACCGTGCAATAAGCCGGATGAAATATGCATTTTACCAGGGACAAAATGACTTGAAGGGCGGGAAAATGGAACAGGTGCTCGTAAGAGCGTATGGCGACGACTCTGTTTCTACTCGAGTTAAGATATTGCTCTTGAAGGAAGATGCACTCGAGCATTACAGCTATTAAATAGCTTCCATGCCCCTGCGGGACATTGAGTTTTTTTATTTCATTTTTTTTTTTTTTTTTTGAGGGGGCAAATAGTATTAAGTACGGTTGAATCATTGACGACTGAAACAGTTCCTTTGTAAAATGGAGGGGGCCGGGGTTGTACATAAGCTTATTTTCAAATATTTTGTGATGACAGGATACTAAGTTTGCTACGTATTTTTTCTTCTGTGCCTGAAAGTGCAGAAAACGAAGTTCATTACACCATAGAAAAGATAATAGCAAAAAAGTGCAAGCGCATATATTCATCAACACACATTCGCTTTTAACTCCTTTTCACGCAAATAGCGAAAAATAATTGCAGACTATCCGATCGACCTTTCCACTCATACTACATATCCATACGCACGCACACATGTACACACAACATACGCATAAAGTCCTGTACGTATAGCAATTCCAACATTCTAGAATACATTACCGCTGTCTCCGACTCGTCAAACCCTGAAATGAAATGTTGGTCCAACGTGTAATTTTCCTTTGTTCTCTGCGCGTAAAATTTAATTCCTCTTGTTCTTACGCTTTTTATTTTCCATTCTTTCTCGCCACTTTTCTGTTGCATATCTAAGCACTTCGAAGAATTGTCTGAGTTATGATTTCGCTTCAAATTGGGTTTCCTCATCATGGGGTTGCATAAAAGTCATGTCCGTCGACACTTGGTTTCACTCACATTACACGGATACCGGTAGTAACTTAGAAAAATAGTATTAATATAATATTAATATAATATAATAGTATTAATATAATATTGAATATTATTATTATTATTATTACACAGTTATAATAATAATAATAATAATAATAATAATAATAATAATAATAATAATAATAATAATAATAATAATAGTAGTAGTAACATGAGTCTTAAAATGGAGAAAAAATCCACAGTTATTTTAAAATATACTTTTAGTTACATAACTGCAGATTTGGTTCTCCGATAATAATAATAATAATAATAATAATAATAATAATAATAATAATAATAATAATAATAATAATAATAATAAACATGATTGCATGGATTGAGGAAGCTTTTCTTTTATGAATAATTGTGAATAATCATCACGAATGAGCGGAATGCGTTTTATTAGTTTTCTGTAAAGAAAACTATTGAGATGGCTGGCTATTTGTCTGTCCGTCCGCACTTTTTCTGTCCGCCATCAGATCTTAAAAACTACTGAGGCTAGAGGGCTGCAAATTGGTAAGTCGATCATCCACCCTACAACCATCAAACATATCAAATTGCAGCCCTCTAGCCTCACTAGTTTTTATTTTATTTAAGGTTAAAGTTAGCCATGCTCGTGCGTCTGGCACCGCTAAAGGTGCCAACAACACATGCCACCAACGGGCCGTGGCTGAAAGTTTCATGGGCAGTGGCTGAGAGTTTCATGGGGCGTGGCTGAGAGTTTCATACAGCATTATACACTATACAGAAAACTCGATTGCGCCGAAGAAACTTTGGCGCATTTTTTACTTGTTTTATTTTGCGCGTACCAGTAGTTGCGTAAGCAGGCAATTTCAATAGGATATGTCTGTATGAGAATGTCAACAAGTATCAGTCTGGGGATGCACAGTTAAATATACTCGCAATACTTAACAAGTCTCTGCAATACATAAGCAAGAGACAAAAATTGAGTATACTGAAAATTGTCTGATTTTCGATTTACAAAAATTAGACAGTTTCCAGTGGATTAGTTGGTACATGAAAACGCGAAATTCATTCTTATTTTTTTAGTGATTTTATTCTTAATTTTCCTATCTCATACGGATTTCCTACCTGGCTAAATTGTCGTCCCTTCAAGGATTCAGTATTTCTGAAAATCACTTTCCCCGATTTTATTTTGACTATTTTCTTATATTTAATCATCCGTCCTACTCAGTTTCCACGTCGAATTCCTCTTCTTATCAGAGGCAGAAACCGAAACTGTCAAAATGCCGACATTGCAATGAACCTTGACAATTGCTCCTGTGAGGTATGGGAAGACGAACATCCACAAGATTCCTGTCTTAGTTGTAATAAAATCACTTAAACAAACACGAGAGATGCAGTGTTTATCTTTCCCGACTCGAGTGTCGGCCATGTCTAAAAATCGGACATTGTGCTAACAGGATTATCATTCAGACTGAGCAAAGTGTACGGAAATTATCATTAATCAACAATCTTTCGATAAAAGGATTTTTAAATGCCATCCGCGATATATCGTAGTTGCAGTGAGCGATGGAATAATCGATGAGGTTGCATAGAATTTTCTGATTTTATGTATACATATTACATATATATATATATATATATATATATATATATATATATATATATATATATATATATATATATATGTATATACAGTATATACTGTATATATGTATGTATGCATGAATGTATATATATATATATATATATATATATATATATATATATATATATATATATATATATATATATATATATATATAGATATATATATATATATATATATATATATATATATATATATATATATATATACATATACATATATATATATATATATATATATATATATATATATATATATATATATATATATAATGATTACGTACGGACGTTTCTGCATTTGTATTAACTTTTTTTATAATTAAGGACCATTATATGCAACTTACAAGCCTTGCACTGCTTAACATTTAAAGTTCCCTTTGAAATTTAACTCTACGCTTTCGTATTGCTTTTCACCGAACAAAACTGATTTACTTGTCGTTTCGTTTAAGGCGTTTCAATAATTGTCTAAAGGGCCTCTCGTGACCTCACAAAAACCGCTAAAATCTTACGAAGCCTTTGCTACTCCGCCAGGGTTACAGGAAGTTTCCATTCTCCTGCCGTAGTTAGCAGAGTTAATTACACTAAACAGGAAATAAAACTCTGCTAGTGTTAATTTTTTCATTTTACGGTTTGCAGTATTTAACTAGAATCTCTCTCTTTCTTCAAACTCCACCTTTCACCTCTTATAGCCGACCATTTTTGTTAATATAGCGTCAATAAAAATGAGGGAAACCGTAGCAGTGTGAGGTACTGAAATCCAAAACAAACCTCAGTATTCTCTTTTTCCTTTATTCAATCTCTATATAAGATCGCTTCGGGCAATTCTCCATCTTCAGGTCCTGTACAAGTTGGGAAACTCATTTCTACACAAAAACAAAAAAATTATATATCATCAACACACTGAAAATAATAGAAGATGAATTCAAATTCAAATACTTTCCTGCTGAAGACAGTTCTCTATATTCAAACTTGGTTTAATAGAAGATGAATTCAAATTCAAATACTTTCCTGCTGAAGACAGTTCTCTATATTCAGACTTGGTTTAATAGAAGATGAATTCAAATTCAAATACTTTCCTGCTGAAGACAGTTCTCTATATTCAAACTTGGTTTAACAGAAGATGAATTCAAATTCAAATACTTTAATGCTGAAGACTGTTCTCTATATTCAAACTTGATTTAATAGAAGATGAATTCAAATTTAAATACTTTCCTGCTGAAGACTGTTCTCTATATTCAAACTTGGTTTCAGTTCCCCCTGTGAAAAATCTCTAACAATCTTAGCTCGGTTTCAGATCGAGCTTTATATAAAATACTAAAATCAGAAAGATTAAAGTTAACGTTGCACAAGGCCGGCATTGACAAGGGTTTACACTCACTCTACCCCTCTCCTTACAAAAGCCGCTTTGTAACCCTGACTGAAAGAATGTGTAACAGTTCTTATCCTTTTCATTTAAAAATTCGTTAAATTTTAACAGTTTTTACTCTCTCTCTCTCTCTCTCTCTCTCTCTCTCTCTCTCTCTCTCTCTCTCTCTCTCAAGAGCGCGGTGAGCAGGGTATCACGTCCTCCAAATTGGTCCTTAGCGAAAATTATCAATGAATGAAACGCCGAAATCATTTGTTCATCACCATTACAAGCCGAAGAGTGGTTATTACGTTATTCTGAAACAAACGCTTCAAACCAGAGATTGCTTGACCTCTCTGACCTATTTCGGGTCACGTTCCTTGACCTTGAAGAGCTCAAGACAGGATTGCTAGTGAGGGTTTCTGTCTCTCTTTCTTGTTCTTAATTTTGATGAATGAATCTATTACTTTTGTTTGCCAAGGTTCTATTATGACTGTACCTAGGGTGTAAAAGAGAGAGAGAGAGAGAGAGAGA
>NC_089781.1:6789396-6876896 GCF_040412425.1 Macrobrachium rosenbergii
GTGTTATTTCGAGCCTTTAGCGTCACCGTAAGTCAGCCGTGAGCGGCGCTTGGGAGGATTCTACGAGAGGACACTAATGGGCATCCGAGGCAGTTTTCCCCAATACATATTTAACTAAGCAACTTGAATTGCTGCTGCTGCATCGATCAACTTGCGTTTGTTATCGCCGTGGTTTCAAGTCTGGCGAGGGGTGTGGGCTTCGGCTCAGGACATTTATGGGGAAATAATTTTGCCAAAATACTCTTCAGCTTTTTATAACTGTAAAATGTCACATCCGCTTCGCACAAATATAACGTTCTTAGTGTTGCTAGGCTTTCTTATTTTTATTCCTTTTCTAATTCAAGATCGCACACATTCAATAAAACCGAATCTAACCAAGTGTCCTGACAAAAAAAGTATATAAAAAATAAAAGAAATAACTAGTCAGAACCCCTAAAACTATAATAGACAACCGCATGTTTTCTTTGCGGTTAATTTTCCAAAGGTATATTTGGACACTTAATTAATGAAAGCAAATATAAGCCTTATCTACCCCAGCGGACCATTTTATATATAAAAAAACACTAACAACATAATGCCGGGTTCCGACAGCATCTAATGGAGGTCCAATTGCTTTCCATTACAGGCTGTCGACTTTCGCTTCTCGCCTGTCGTCCAAACCTCTCTCTCTCTCTCTCTCTCTCTCTCTCTCTCTCTCTCTCTCTCTCTCTCTCTCTCTTTCCAAGTCTTCTTATAATTCGGCATCACTGAGAACTGCTCTCTCTCTCTCTCTCTCTCTCTCTCTCTCTCTCTCTCTCTCTCTCTCTCTCTCTCTCTCCTTAGTCGTTTTATAATTCGACAGCATTAAGAGCTGGCCTTTCGGCTGTTTGTTTCTCCAAAGTTATCGCCACACGATGATGATGATCGCCAGAGATGATACAGCTCCAATAAGGAGTAAATAGCATGGAGCCCTAAGTAGCAGTATCGTGTGTGTATACACAGAATATCTATAAATATATATATAAAAGCTCGTTTCTGATATCCGGTTATTATTACTCGCCCTTCAGTTGCTCCGCCGCGTGCGTTAAGGCTGATTGTACCGGATGCAGGAGGCGGATTGTGACCTTTACTGACCGAGGAAATGACGGCTACTACTACATACAACCATTTCTTGCGTAGTTCCCTGTATCTAATGCAGTCAGTATATATATATATATATATATATATATATATATATATATATATATATATATATATATATATATATATATATATACACACACACACACACACACACACACACACATATATATATATATATATATATATATATATATATATATATATATATATATATATATATATATATATATATATCCATTTATGGAAAAATCTCCTACTGGTAAACGCAGAGTCGGATGGGAGCGGTATAGTGCTTTAGTTATCTAAGTTAGTATTTGATTATTAATCAAATAGGTGCACATGTTAATCAGGTACAGGCAAAAGAACACCATTTATTTGCTTAGCAATCTCCTACAGAAAAGCCCATTTGTGAAAATGAGAAGAATAGTGAAGGGAAAGAATAATTTGAAATTACTGATGAACATCTGTCAATCAAAACTGACAATATATATATATATATATATATATATATATATATATATATATATATATATATATATATATATATATATATATATATATATAACAACGCAGGAACACTGTAGTGAAGTAGATGAACACTGACACGCAAGTTCTCCTGACAATTTAATCCTATCGACGAGAAAGAATTATTTCTACCACATTACAATGTATCGCCAGCAATCGTCTAGCTTGTAGCACGTTGTAGCTATGAACATTTTATAAGGAAGGTTCAAACTGACAGTGATTACTCGCAATACTTGTAACACACTCCTCAATCTTGAAGTGACAAAATACGACTAGAGACAACATCTTTACTGGACAGAAAGAAGAAACAATAAGTGACCAAACACCTGCTTTCAAGTGAGGTTGGTTCTAAACAAGCACGCACCAAGATGGTGGCAACTTGGCCTCAGTGTGAAATACAATCCGACACTCACAACCGTCAGTCACCCAGTCGTGTATAAGTATTTCAGTGTTTTTCTCCCACACATACACAAACGCACACACCTGATGCATTGCTAATTACCTGTGCGTTCGATATGACGACTTCAACCTGCGAACAGGGTGGGGAAGATAAAACAAAGGAGAAGGGTATGGAAACAAAGGTGAGGAGGAGGAGGAGGTAATTAAAGGTGATGCTCCAAACTTGTAAACCATTGCAAGAAAGAACAAACGTGAAGTGATATATATATATATATATATATATATATATATATATATATATATATATATATATATATATATATATATATATATATATATATATATATATATATATATATATATATATATATATATATATATACACACATACATACACACACACACACACACACACACACACACACACACACATATATATATATATAAGAACTGAAATGGCATTTATGAAATTGTTTTGTATTCAAAATATTAAAAGTTACAGAAAATTTCTAGAAATAGTTGAATCAAAACAGCGCATATAAACATAATCATGCTATAAATATGCATATAAAAGCGACGGACATAGAAAATGCTATTATTCTTATATAAATTCAAATGCGCAGTCCGTATATTAACGACAAATTAGAAAGATTCAACGAACGAAGTTTACTTATTTTAAAATCAATTCAGAAAGCTAAAACGGATTTGTTGTACATCTGTGATGCTGATCAATTTCATTTATATCGTAAACAGAAAAATAAACAAAACTAATTTTACTTACAAATGAAATAAAGTGTGTTTACTAGAAAATAACTAATGAACTCCGACAACAGTATATACGACACTTTTCAATACGAACCAGCTAGTCAAGAAAATAAAATTTTGTTTTCATGATGTGTCACTAAAAATCGACAGCTTCCATTCAAACAATAATGTCAAGTATCTCCTAAGAAATGTCAAGAAATGTACAGACAACTCCAGAATTCCCAAATAGGTTTAATTCGCCCTGGTAAAATTTCGTAATATATTAAGAAAGTCATAATCAGAGAGAGAGAGAGAGAGAGAGAGAGAGAGAGAGAGAGAGAGAGAGAGAGAGAGAGAAACATGCCCATACTTCCAAAGTACAAATTTTCTTCCTTAACAGCGTCATATGGCTACCAGCACCAGTGAGACTTGGCTGCATTGGGTAACACCTCAATAACTAAACGCAAAATAGGCGAGTAGATTCACCTGATGAGTAAGTTGAGTCCGGGTGATGACAGGGAGGGCGCTCCTGGAAACGGGTCCTCTCCATGTGAGTAATTGGTGAATAATCCGTTAATGCCAATAATTACTGAGACCCAGGCTGTGTTGTTTACCCCTCTTATTCGGCAAGCGACGGCAATTTGTAACGACCGACCCTTGTCGAACGGGATAACATAATAATCCCTTCTTTAGCCGCGTAATACTTTAATTAGTTAGCGACCCCCTATTTTCTGTCCTCTTAAAAGGCTTCAATTAAACCTATAAACTTTCTCGGGCTTCATCAGCAACCTATAATAATTAAGAACGTGGAAGAATTCTTTTTTTTTTTTTGTCTTCTCTCTCTCTCCCTTCCTGTTCCTAAATCTTAAGTCGTTCAACCACAAGGGCGCTTTTTGAGTCGAACTTTGTGGCTTGTGTTAACAAGACGAGTTAGCAGTTTTTAAAAGGTGCTTTTAACGTACATTTTCATTTGTGACACAAAAGCCAGCTGGTGGTGGTGGTCCCTAGCTTCCAGGAATCGATGTATTCTTTTCATTATATTTGTACTTTTTTCCATTTCCATGGCGCTGTGAATTGAGAAAAATATTTAGTTTTAATTCTGAACATTAATCAACAAAATACAAGAATTGAAATGGCATTTATAAAATTGTTTTGAATTCAAAATATGTAAAGTTACAGAAAAATTTCTAGCAATAGATGAATCAAAACAGCGCATATAAATATAAAATAATTATATAAAATGCATATATATTTATGTATATAAATATATATAATATATATATATACTGTATATATATATATATATATATATATATATATATATATATATATATATATATATATATATATATATATAAAATGATAAATCCATGAGGTGCATGTTAAGCGACGGATATAGAAAATACTATTATTCTTATTATTGTTTTTTTATTATCATAATTATATTAAGCTTATTTTTCCTACGATAAAAGAGGAACGAAAACAAGAGAAGATGTCTATGGTGAAATCCAAAAGTAAATTAAATTCCAGTATCGATAAACAATTAAACAATTATCTATATAAGTACATAAGCATGAAAATGAGGGAAAAGTGGCAAGGCGATTTACAGAAAAATCTAAGCCTCTATTTAAATGTCTTACTGACCTCAGGTCAACCGACTCAAACAAAATTAGTGGAAAATTATTTAAACAAGAATCAAAATATGGGTAATAACGCTGTCACAACTGAGCGAGTCCTTAGTATAAAAAACCATTTAATTCGATCAATTATGTTAAGATAATCATAACAAAAAATGAATATAATAAAAAAATGATTGCAACAACAATCACAATTTAATTTACAATTTAGTGTGTGAGACGAGCGTTAAAAAAACGCAAGGAAAAATTTAAAGATAACCAGTCTTAAAATTAACATAAGGCACTCTCTCTCTCTCTCTCTCTCTCTCTCTCTCCCATCCAGAATTAGAGAGAGTGAGAGAATAAGAGAGACAATTTCTCACAGAGTGAAGCAGAAAAGGATATGTGCGTGATGACAATAAAAACAGACCAGTGATCTTCTGTGGAATCAATCAGAATATAACAGTACCTCCAGAGGCCGGAGACGGCAACTTACCAACATCAACGGGAATGAAATATGATATCAAAGGCGGCGTTGACTCTCTCTCTCTCTCTCTCTCTCTCTCTCTCTCTCTCTCTCTCTCATGGAAAGAATGAGGACTGTGATTTCCAGTTCTTTTTCATCACCCAAATTAAAACTCAACTAAGACTCATGCCATCGGACGTATAAATAATAATAATAATAATAATAATAATAATAATAATAATAATAATAATAATAATAATAATAATAAAAAGTATCTGTTAATTACAGTTGGGCAGAATAGCACTTATTAATATTATTACTATTGTTGTTGTTGTGATCAAGCCTCGAAAGCCATTCTTTTGCGCGCTGAAGTTGAAGCTGAAGATGACTTACAAACAACGTCACCTGTCACACCTGTCAAATACTGGAACAAAACACCATAAGGTTGTTTATCCTACCGTATGTACAGTTCCATAAACAAGACGAATTACACGCAGAAGGATAAGAAAATCATCGCCATAAACCCTGACCATCGTCGGGACACCTTAGATGAAGTGGGAAGAAACAGACAATGAATAGGATGGATAAAACGGGGAAATAAAATGATCTACGGAAGGAAAAAAGGAAAAGACACATCGGTTATTTTGGTGACCACTTGAAAATGCACTTTAGAGAGTGCCGAGGGAGAGAAAGAACATACCGCATCGGTTATGAATAAAGATGCTACTTATCTCGCTTGAGATTTAATCATTCAACTTAATTCCTCCGCATTTCTTTGTTCATTGCTGCTACTGGTGGCTCATGAGCGTTTTAAAACAGGTGCTCTTGACGTCATGGTTAATTTGCTGCGCACCACATTGTGTAAAGTTGGTTCAGTTATAAACTCCACTTACACGTCAACACAACAATTACAAGTTAATAACTCCGACAGGGTGATTCTCTTAACGCAACCGAAGATTTTCTATATCGTTTTGAACTGACTCGAATAACTAGTTTGCCGGTGTCTTCCAAGGCGGGAACTCAGTACACAAGTCGCCAGCTGATCGCTAGAGGCCACGCTGTGTTCAAAGACTGACTTATATAATTATCTTGAGCAATACTACAAATTTTCCATGTGATACAGTTTAATAAATGTTCCCCTGGCAAGATTTCCTATCGGTTTACAAATGTATACATGGTCTGCACGACGCACACAAATATATACATGGTCTGCACGACGCACACAAATGTATACATGGTCTGCACGACGCACACAAATGTATACATGGTCTGCACGACGCACAATTAATATTACTCCTTTGTATATTATATATATATATATATATATATATATATATATATATATATATATATATATATATATATATATATATATACAAATCCTTTCAGTAGATTAATAAAAGTTTGCATCGAATTTATAGACTGAAATCTACGGCCGTGTTACAACCTGTTTGAGACCTACTGGACCCGTCCTTAAAGTTGCCTGGAAGGATTTTTGACTCATTTTTTATTTCAAAGAGAAAAAGAGAGTAAAAAAATCTACGAGGAAAAATTATATTCTCTCTCATTCTCTCTAGGAAAAGAACGTAACATTTCTTTCGCTAGGATAAACACACACAAATATAAATATGAATATATACATATCTATATATGTGTATATATGTACATATATACATACATACATATATATATATATATATATATATATATATATATATATATATATATATATATATATATATATATATATATATATATATATATATAGTTGATCACGCCTTCATGAACATATAAAGCACTTCCGAGTGAACTGGTATTTTGCCCATATGTACGCGTATGATTTGTGCTGATGTGTACACATATCTAAATCCACCGTGTCTCCCTAATGCCTATTGTCATCTGCTTTCCAGATGTCTCCGTCATCCCGCACATTTCCGTTCTCTTCGCTTTCATGTTGTGGTTATTTCTAAACTCCACAAGCGACGAATTAGATAACTTTGGCCTCTGCTGTCATGAAAGGACATGATGATTTTCCAAATGGACATTCAGTCGACTCTTGTTCTAAATACGTCACATTCACTTATCTTTGTAACTACTACTACATACTACTACTACTACTATTACTACTATTAATAATAATAATAATAATAATAATAATAATAATAATAATATTCTTGTTTACATCAGTTCACGCACTGGAGTCAATGATATTGATCGATGCGACGTCAGATTACATTAACACATCAGTCAATCAGATTATGAAACAGCTGATCATATCCTATTGTGCCGTAGCGTTTTCGTCATTTTATTCCCCTTTTTCATTTCTTTATCAAAGTTCCTCCAAATAATGATTAATATTGTTTTCAAAACACGTTTAAAAACGATGTTGTAGAGACACATTTATATATTTTTATTTTTTTAAATGTTTAATTTAATGAGGAACTTTCTTCTGAAGCTTTAATTTTTTATCCGTTTTTAAGATGAATATTCCATGCATACATCTGAGAGATAAACTACTGACTTATCTAGCTAAAAAAAAATAAATAAAAAAAATAGTTAAAGCCTGTAAACACTGACAGAAAGCGAGGGAACACACCACAATGTAAATGAACACAGATATTCTTTCTTTCTCTTTCTGGATGAACGCATGCTAGATATCGTTATCATTATGTTTGTTTCCTTTCCTGCAAACCCGGAAATCACAACAGTTTAATAGTCTCGGACAAAACTTAAAATTCTTGCAATGAACCACCACTCTTTGTTAATCTCACTGTAATCATCCTCTTTATTGCCAACCGGTATTTTCCAAAGCTATTAAGCAAATCTAGCTCAACTGCTTTTCCTAAACAAGACATTCCGATTCCTCATCTTTAAAATCAGCATCGTCAAATGTATGATTATAGTCTAGCCTTTTCTCACCATTCCTCCGCCCTTCTCCCTACCTCCCTCTCTCCTCCTACCATCTTCCCTATTGCCATCCTCTTGTGTCCTCAATTGAGTACTCACAAAACCCCTCCTTCCCTCCCAGGCTCTGTCTACACAAAATCAACGCCCCTCTCCCCCCTTCTCTCTCTCTCTCTCTCTCTCTCTCTCTCTCTCTCTCTTTCTGTTTCTCTCTCTCTTCCTCCTACCGAATCTAGTCGCCTTTCCTTTCACCTATCACACCTCCCCCCTATCACATCCCACTTCTTTCCTCTTGTTGTTGTTTACGATTAAGCCGGCGTTATGCCAGCACGGGCTCTTGCTCATAGAACAGCTCTTAATTCTTTCTTCTATCCCATTCCTCTTCCTCCGATTGCACCCCCTTCCTTTTCCCCTAACATACCCACTTCTTTTCTCCAATCTCGTACCCCCAATTGCCGTATCGCAATCGCAGCATACGCAGAAGCCTCCTCCTCCTCCTCCTCCTCCTCCTCCTCTTTCCCTCCCGAATCGTCATCAGAGAGCCTCCTGGGCGGCGCCATTAAAAGGGCAATCACCATTTGCCCTTTCTGAGAGGGTCTTTAGTCTGGCCCGTACATCGGTAGGAAGGCGAAGAAAAGGAAATAAAGAAAAGACATCAAGGGAAAGAAAAGGGAGAGGTTGGGGAGGGTCCGCTTCAAGAGGAGGGAATCTAAGGGGGAGAATGGGGGGGTGTCTTAAGCGGGGTTGGGGGGGAAGCGGGAATCCTACATGGAGGGGACGAATAAAAATTAGAACGAAGTGTGGAGAATAATTCGAGTTCCTCCATTCTTTTGGGCAATGTTATGAAAAGGAACTTAGAGATCCCGTAATCGTGGTAAATACAAATCTCATTTGATGGACAGCAATTATTATCACTCAATCATTTATCTGAATTTAGCAGTTACTCTCGTTCAAATGCAGCAAGTTATCTGTGAGAGAGAGAGAGAGAGAGAGAGAGAGAGAGAGAGAGAGAGAGAGAGAGGGGAGGCGGGGCCTATTTTTGCGAATATTTGTAAGAAAATAAATTCAGCAAGACATTGACCGTTTGTGAGATATGATATATATATATATATATATATATATATATATATATATATATATATATATATATATATTATATAAATATAAATATATACTGTATATAATATTTTTTTAAACTGTATATAATTTTTTTAAACATAGAATGGGGAGCACCTCTCGAATACTGTCTTGAACATTTATTTTCTACAAATTTTACAAACGGATTTGTATCCGACTCGATTAACTCTCCCCAATGGCAGCTAAATGATCCCAGCATTACACAGTCGTGTCTGCTTTCATCCCATTACGCAACAGTAGAATGTTTCTCTTCGTGTAAAACCACCATAAAGAAATTATGAATTTGTATATCGAAGGTTTCTGACCAGATTGGTAACACTGCAAGCCTCCCAGCTTACCTGCCCACCCCCTCCACAGGAAATACCCTGCCACCACCACCACCACCACATCCCCCGACTCTATACATACTCCTAACTCCGACCCTTTCACGAGCGTAACCTAATACTTTGCTGAGTACGTGTGTGCGTTTGTGTATGTGTATATACGCATGTGTGTGTGTGTGTTAAGTGTTTTCCGGGGAGTACGGATGTAAACAACTTCGCATGCGTGTGTATGGAGCATCGTTATGTATATGCAAATGTTCGATTAGAGACCAATTTTTTCCCATTCCTTTCTGCGACGGTGTGGACTGCGCGCTCTGCTACAAACAAATCGAACCCAGGAAGAGTAAACACGAGATGCCTCGATACGTAAACACAGCTTTTTCTTTTCATACAGGGACAAATATCGGCCATACTGCGGGAACAGTTCCTGTGGCTGTGTATGCGTTTAATTTAGTGTCCGTGTACACTGCATGTTGTTAAGTAGAGTAAAAATGTGGCTTTCGCATAAGCGTGCAAGCAGTATATCGTTAAGTCGAGAGTAAAAAATGTGACAGCATAATTTTGGTTTCATTTAATTGAGTGTTCATTCATTCTGATAACCTGTTTATGCATTAATGTGTTCAATCCCCATATATCTGTTTGTTTTTATAAAAAAACTTATTTAAGAATTATTTAACAGTTTTTTTAATATCCAAGTATTCTATGAAGAAAGTTCAGTAAAATTATTTTCACCTCTTATGCTCGTGGCAGCCACGAGACTACTTACTTAAAAAAATGCAAAAGATCTTAATTTCTACAAAGAAAAGGAAAAAATATAAACACGGAAATAATTTTTCCTTTAGCGAAGTTCCCTGAAAATTCAGTTCGAGAAGCCACTGACATCTTTCTTGACTGACAAAAAGTCTAAGGTAGACGTCTACCGACTTCGTGCTCTTAACGAGAGAAGCAGTTTTATTCATCAGTAACATGTAGGAAAATTAATAAAGCCGAGCAGAACAGTGAGCGAAGTACGACGAATTTCAACAACACAACATCCAACCAGCGATGTGGAAAGAAAAGAAAATATGCGAACGCGCCGAATATCAAATGACACTCTGAACCAGCTACTTCTAGTTTTGGGTCGCTGTTTTGCAGAGAGAGAGAAAGAGAGAGAGAGAGAGAGAGAGAGAGAGAGAGAGACTGTTCTTCAGTGTTTTCTATATCTCTCTCTCTCTCTCATACAATATTTCTAAGTATTTGTCAATTTTTATCTATTAACATTTTCCGGATTTTTCATGGACAGTGACCCCCAAGGGTTTTAACTCGGTATGTATCCACCTTTGCAGCGTGTTTTTTACAAGCCCATTGAGGATTACCGTAAAAACATAAATAAAAGACTGTAAATATTATAAAGATAATGACCCCCAAAAAATATTAGCCCTAGATAACGACCGAGAAAATCTAGGAAAGATCTCATTTTCCGCTTAATATTTACATATACACATTCACACAACCCAAGGCACAAAGATTCAGGAACCATTAACCAGAGATAAAGCACATCCATAATACTAATGTATTTATGCGGTTTTTATTCTTGTACCTGAAACTA
This sequence comes from Macrobrachium rosenbergii, assembly GCF_040412425.1. Classification (NCBI taxonomy): domain Eukaryota; kingdom Metazoa; phylum Arthropoda; class Malacostraca; order Decapoda; family Palaemonidae; genus Macrobrachium; species Macrobrachium rosenbergii. Next base: position 6,800,221 of record NC_089781.1, read on the forward strand.
TCCACACATCAACTAATCTATTAACGTCGCGAATGAATTCGGAACCTGTTTTTGCCGGATGGCATAAATTCACAAGATAACAGCCAGCTTCAGTGCGAATCATTTGCCCCGTCTTTGGACTCGAAATAAAACTCTTATCTCGGAGCGAGACAAGATAAGGCGCATGAATTGGGACACCGGAAGTCGATAAGGATTTCCTGACACTATCTGTTAATGAAAATGGAAATTTAAAAATATATTTGACAGATAGAATACGTTTACCAATTTAATAGGGAACATTCACTGACAATGGAGAAATGAGGGAATGAAAGCTAAATACATCATGCTCTCATAATAGTTTATTAAGGAAAACGATCTACGTGTGGCTCCAAAAATTATGAATACATGATACACGTGTTTCTAAGTATGAATCACGCCAGGGGTTCCGGGGTATATTTAAAATTATATACCAGCTGAAATAACTAAACATTGCGTGAACAAGTATCAGTATTGACCACAAGAAAGATACAGCTAGTACTATTTACAAGACAAGTTACCTCTACCCAATTCCCTCCCCTTCGCCCTTCCCTAGGCCGTCTTCCTTGTTTGACCTGGCTTTGACCCTATAACAAAACAGTTGTTTGTTCAAGGGAAAGAGCGTGTAATGAACTTCCGCCCTTCTTGTGCTGGTTTGTTGTACAAAAACGAGGGCTTTATTTGTTCAGGTTTACTCCCAGGTTATATTTACTACATTTTTCTGGTCTCTGGCACGAAACGCAAGGTACAACAGAATCATTTTAGGGGGATTTGCTATTGTACAAATGAAACGTAACAACAACAACAGCAACAACAATAACAACAACAACAAAACGACAATAATAATAATAATAATAATAATAATAATAATAATAATAATAATAATAATAATAATAATAATAATAATAATAATAATATGGAATCATCAAAGACTTTGTTGTCCATGTATGGAGAGATCCGATTCTCCATTTCCTATCACAGGAGACAGTATTCTCAGAAGTTAGCAATAATAATATTAATAACAAATAAATAAAAATAATAGAAATATTTTGAAAACTGGAAAGATTTCATCTACCCGTCACCAAATATGTAACCACCCCCACCATAAAGAGAATCACCACAATCATCTTTACAATCGTAATATAAACTTATTACTAAAAAAAAACTCTATTTCTCATCTAAATTTTAATCATATTTAAAAATCGTTAACATTGGCCACCCCCCCCCCAAAAAAAAACCACTCCTAGGCTTAAGAAACCTCAAATAAAAACCCACCGATAGATTATCCAGTTGTTAACGACGCCCCTTTTCTGTTTTCTTCCGCAGAGACGGCAAGACGCCCACGGGCGGCGCCCCCGCAGGCGGTTCGACGCACCTGGACAGTGGCTCCGAATCTCTAGATGAAGTGAAACCTTCCCTCTCGTCCCTCGACTCGCCGCTTCCCAACGTCAACAGTCACATAGTACAGGTAAGATACATCCAGGTAAACTCCTCACTTTCACCCGTTACCTCTGTATAGGTAAAGTACAGTCTTTCCTTTTACATGGTACATTACGCAGGTAACAGCAATAATTTTAACCTGACTTTTTTTATGAGTGTGATACAATTTTTACTTGTGTCTGTCACTGTACAGGTGATGTACAATTCTTATGTATGGATGTTACTTTGTACAGGCGAGGTACAACTCTTATTTGTGTCTGTCACTTTGTACAGGTACAGTAGGTTTCATTTGACTGTCTCTTGATTCAGGTAAAATACAATTTTTTCTTTTATAAGTTGTTTGTTTTATTACTGCAACGGCGTTTCCCTGTGACAGTATGCATGTTAATTACCACCTTTCTATCTTTCAAATTGCAAAATAAAGTACAGACATTCCTTATACTTGTGACATGGCACACTGTACAATTCTGACCCCGCTTAGTTGTGCAGGTAAATTACAAACCTTAATTTATATTCCACTCCTTTGAACAGCAAAAGATGCACTAAGATATTATTATTTCACCTGTTATAATGTACAGGCAGAAGATAAACCCTGCAGTGATTGATAATCAGATAAAATTTAGAAAAAAAATGACTTGATAAACGTTAGAATACCTGAGAATCAATGAGAAATTTTCCTTTGCACAAAGTTTCAAACGTATTCTCCTAATTTCATTTGGTTAAATTCATTCCTAAAATCATGAGACAAACGAACGGAAGGTAAATACTCCTAATAAAAGTATCTGAGTAAAATATTTGAGGAATAAAGAGAACAGCTTCTTAGAAAACAAATATATTACGAACAGAAGAATCAAATAATTTATTCAAGTTGGTGCTCATTAGTTCAAAAAATAAAAGATTGTAAAATATAGAGGACTTGCTGTATAAAAACAATTTTCATTGCACGATGATTATTCGTTAGTCATAGCGCAACAAACTACAGAAATGTAAACAAATGAAAGGCAAAAATTGTGAATGCTAAAAACACCAACGAATAGAAGAAAATAACCTGAATAATTTTAAAACATCTAAGAGAATAATGTAAATGAAAAAAATATAAGCGTTAAGTTTTTACATTTATTCAGTCAAGAAGATATTAAGATTACGGAACGTAAACAGAATTCCTTATAATTCATAGCAAAACGGAATTTTTTAAACGATGAAGGAGGAAAACCTTCGAAAATAATTAGAACTGAATGCAACAATCCCCCCCACCCACCCAAAAAAAAATGGGACAACTACATCCATTAACAAAATAACCACAAAAGCTCTTTGAAAAAAATAAAGGTGATTTAGAATGGCATAAACCTGGCAAAGAATAATCAACACTAGTGTGTAAATGTGACAGGTCTTAACATTCAAGAGTAGTGAGTGGCGGAAAACGATGGTTTGTCGATTAGGTACATCAAAGAGAAATTTTTATGAGGGATGTCATTTTATTAATAACATTAAATAAAATAAGTCTGTTTCATCAGTTAACTGTATCATGTATTTATACACGGTTCTTAAATTAACACGTGTAGGTACATTAATTTTCTGTATGACTGTCCAAATTCCGTTTATTAGCATATATATATATATATATATTTTTTTTTTTTTGCTAATAAACACAATTTTGACAGCCATACAGAAAATTAATGTACCTACACGTGTTAATTTAAATACCATGTGTGTGTATATATTATATAAATATATACAAATATAATTTCCTGCATAGTTGTCTAAATTTATTTATTTATATTATATAAATATATATATATATATATATATATATATATATATATATGTATATATACATATATATATATATATGTTTTAAATATATACAGTATATATATATATATATATATATATATATATATATATATATATATATATATATATATATATATATATATATATATATATATATATATATATATATATATATATATATATATATATATATATATATATATATATTATATATATATATATATATATATATATATATATATATATATATATATATATATATATATATATATATATATATAATTTAGACAACTATGCAAAAAATTGATGGACCTACACGTGTACGTAGCATTTTCAAATACAGGATGCAGTTTTGATTGACGAAACAGTGAAATCATTTATGAATGAAACGCCCCGAGATTTCACTAACGACTCTTTCCTTCCTTCCTTCCCCACAGGACTCCGTCGGCCACACAGACCTTTATAGCGAGTTGAGTAAAGTGAGCGCCGGAGCGAACGGAATGTCGTCGGTGGCTCCCGTCCCAGCCTCTGTCAGCTCGGCCTCGGCCATTGCAGCCGCCTACCAGACGCAGTTGAGTCTAGCGGCAGCGGCGGCCGTCGCGGCAAGACACACAGCGACAACTGTCCCCAACGATCACCACACGGGCGCAGCGCACATGGCACCCCACACACACCACGACATCCTTCACGATTACCACACTTTGTGACACAGCGGTTTATAGAGGTACCACCCCTACCCTGGGGGTGACTCTAGCTACAACGCCGCCGCCACCGCCACTACCACACGCCCAGGGGGTTTTGAGGAGTCTGTCTTTGGAGGAGGAACAACAAGAAATGGTGGAGGATTGGTAGGAGGAGATGGAGGAGTAGGAGGAGGAGAAGGAGTATCAGCTGAACACAGATACACTTACTGAAATCTCGTTTTATATATTCATACATCACTCTTGAAAAGCCACGGATATCGTGAGACTCCAGGAGTCTGTTCTACATCCATAAACCCCCACCTCCTTCCAGAGCCCTTATTCCAGATGCTTGAAAAACCTACGAAGAAGAAGAAGAAGAACCCATCCTCCACTACCCCTTGTTTCACAGGGATTTCGAAACCCAGTGATATGAAGTGGACGACGGCCCCACGAGGATAACCATGAAGATGCTGGACGTCTTTCCAGAAGCACATCTGGAAGCGAACCTGGAAGCGCCCTTATGATCAGGTTCTATTGCAGGGCGCCCATGTGAAACATGATGTTGGCGATGACGTCGTCTCTCAAAGCACAGAGGCTGTGGCGCATCCAAACCCCCCTCAGAGGGTACCAGAAGCCCTTCGGCGGATAACTTTTGGGGAGAAAAATGAATGTCCCGCCGAAGCTGGAGCATTGTTTTTTATTATAATTTTTAATTGTGGTGGTTGTTGTACTAGCCCTAAGTGGCTAGCGTCTACAAACCGCTATCTTGTGATAAAAAAAGATTTTAAGAGTTTCTCAATGTTAGGCCAATCGATTTCTGTTTTGTAATTTGTTTCTTGATGGTGTAGGTTATTTATTTATACAAAGGTTTGTGAAAAGAAAATAAATATTGTATATTAGGAAACACCCGACAAGAGACTTTCTAACATATTCGGTGTGTGACAAAGTTACTGGGACGTTATTCATAAGTCTTTTAAAAACAATAAACACAAATAGTACTGACCCCATACTATCATCTATGCCCGTCACAATGAAAGCTCTTTACGCTCCAAGTAGAAAGCTCTCTCTCTCTCTCTCTCTCTCTCTCTCTCTCTCTCTCTCTCTCTCTCTCTCTCTCTCTCTGAGAATTTCTTACTCCAATGACTTTTTCTTCCCAAGGATTTCCCATCATAGTTCAGACACATCAAAGTCTTCAGTTACGTTTACTGGGGCCGCTACCTAAACTGTTGACAGGGAATGATAATTACTTAAGTAACTACAAGATATATACAGACACATGGGCAAGCATTACTTTGTCCCATCCGAAATGTGAATACAGTACTAATGATATTTTTGTATAGCGTCTGAGTTTTTGGTCTTTCCCTTTTATTAAACAGGATGATTCTGGAAGACGCATCAAATGACAGCACAAGATGGACCTTGTCTCATAAACTTCGTCCGTAGCCCCAGTGATATGTAATACTTCAGGTCCCCCTTTCTTCCACCCCCTAATAGCCCCCAACCCCGTTCTGCAGTCTCCCACAAATAAGACAAAATAATACACAGAAACGTCAAATGAGCAGATAAAAGTAAAAAGTTTTGATCTACACATAACATTTTCTTTTTCATTCGTGAAATTGGGTCTTCACGCCTGTCAATTTCTGACTATTATTTGGAGCATCCTTCTTTGAGGATGCATCGATTTCTCCATATTTCTTTCTCCTCGGGCTACTTGTACTTTCCAGAGCAAATGGGGAGGTAGCTTTCTAGCGGTGTCCAGACCTAGTCGTGTTGTCTTAGTCCTTCAACCAGGAATTTTACAGAATTTTAAACAAGTTTTTCTGTTCGGAAATGACGCAGACTGAATGTAGTTCATATTCATGCAGGTAAATTTACATAGGAAATTCCTGGGCTGTAGATAACTTCTAATTTTTCTTCTTCTCCTTAATATGCCGTTTTTTTTTTTGTGCACTCCACAGCCCTAATTTCTGTATAGGGTTGATGTCAGGATAAACTTGTACAGTTACATAGCAACGCAGTAAAGGGACTTTAGCGCCTTAGCTGGGCTAAGCTTAGCAGCGCAAAGGGCTCGCGTTGTGGTTACCATGGAAACCCCAGGACTTCTGCATTTGCGAGTGCCAAGCTAGCCTGTGATTGGCCCCGCGGAGTTCTTTGTAAAAGATGATTAAGGAACCTAATCCTAGGCTAGCTTACGAGTCCCTGGATCATTCTCTTTCTCTGTCCTTCTCTACGACGGAGCACAAGAGAGTGGAAATCTTCTTCTTTGCCTTCTTCGGGAGGTATTTGTATAGGCCTTCATGGGATGATCTTTTTTTTTTTTTGTATAGAAGGGTGCACTTTGTAAGGTAGAAACTGCCTATGATAGGGATATTAGTCTATTTCAAGTATTGCTATAGAAATAATAAGCTGTAAAAATACCAAGAAGTGGCTCTGCCAGAGCAGACGGATGTTAGGAACAGAATTCAGTTCTGTAGTTTTGAGGAAAAAAACAAACGACTAAGAACAGAAACGCGTTTAGGAGCGACCTACAAGTATATAACGATTTAACTCTCCCTATAACCTTCCATACTCGTTGGTATGAAGGGCACGTTGCATTATATGGAATGGAATGATCAGAGAAAACGCAAATCGCCAAAAGCCGTAACGATGGAATGCGTGAGAGTCAACCACAGCAAAATGGTTGTTTACACTTAAAGATCCCAACACATTCTCAAGGGTAACAAAACTAAACGCTTTTCTGGGATCCTTAAGGGTTAGACTTGATAAGTTTTCTTTGTTTCTTTTACTTGACCGAACTTGTATTATATTTTTTCTAGCGCAGGGCACCACTTTCTTGCGCGTCTGCAACTGCATCAACAGAAATCTGCCAGGGGGCCTTCCTAGTTGAAAAGTTGTTTGGAACGTGGCAGTTTCCTCTTGATAGTTCGCAACAGGCGCCTTTGAATTTACTGAAAGTTTCGTAAAAGAAACTGAGGGGACTATTGAGCTTCAACCCATCGACTATAGTTTATATTCCTTTCTGGAGAAGACTAGATAAAGATTTCAGACTAATAAAATAATCAACAATTTTTCTTGTTTGTGATATGTGTCACAGAAACTTCTTTGGGGAAATAACAGTTTTCCGTTCTGGCAAATTTCGTCAAGACGTTCCTTTTCCACTCTGTCCGTTTTATGGATTACGGTAGACTTTGTGCAAAAAAAAATGGAAACAAAACTTTTGTACAGTTATTCTGTTTTGTCTCTGTAAAACAATGGAAGCCAAACTGATTCCTGTCTAAGGGGAAAATTCATTACATGAATGCATAAATATTCCGGTGAGTAACTTGACAGTTACATCTCTGGCGTAGATGTCTGAAGAATAAAGTTTTTGAATGCCTAATGTGTGAGTGTAATTGTGCTGTTATTATTTCCAATATTTTTTGTATATACGAAGTCTCAGATTACTGCACAAATATTGCATAACAAAGACCTGATAGTTTACTGGAAAGCCATGATAACACTATATTTTTCTCGAAGGTGGGTATGCAAAGCAGCTTCCAGATAGAATCTCATTATATTACTGTCAGGAAAATTCAAGTTACTTCTGGCAGAATCGTTTGCTGCAAATATGAAATATGGCGAGCCATATTAAATTCATAATCCTGGATGACACTTACAAGCTCATGAAATTCAGCTGTTCTGAAGACGAAATGTTCCGATGAATTTTGTTTTCATTTTTCCTTATTTTTTTTGTACTTCGATCTGTACAAATTGCAACAATTTGAAAAAGAAGAGATAACTGAAACCGATAAAATAAAAGCCTTTCCTACGTAGGTCTCCGAATAAAACATGAAAAGCACTTGATGTTTTCCGACTTCCTTCTTTATTTGTACAAATCGTGTATGAAATGAGACCTTTAGTACAATGTTTTTTTTTGTTAATACATGAGAGAAAAATCTACTTAGCAGTTTTTTAAGAGTGGACTTTCTTCCTGAAGTCACTGATGTAAACAAATGCAAAGCTGCTCTGATTTATGTACTTAACTACTGAACTAAGGGGTTTCAGCAGGCAACTATACATTGACAAGAATAATAATAAGTATCTACACACAAACACACACACACACACACATTATACATCATATATATTATATATATATATATATATATATATATATATATATATATATATATATATATATATATATATATATATATATATATATATTAGTGTGTGTGTGTGTGTGTGTGTGTGTGTGTGTGTGTGTGTGTGTGTGAGAAAGTGTTTGCAAATGTGAGTGAGACTACGCACGCACATGTTCCGATTGCATCAGAGAAAGCTCAGAAATAGAAAGTTTCACGTTACTATCATATCCATCAAATTTATTTCGAAAATAATTACGTTATCTTCCCTTTTGTTCTCTGATAAACGATACATGTAAGAACATTGCACGCCTAAATGTTTAAATATTAAAAAAAAACAGCCCGTACATTTAGCGCCGACAACTTACCCAAGCAAACAGAACCCTTTAGTTCGTCGTAAACAGAAAACATTTTATTCCGTTGTTTGCGGCCGGGTCGTTTGTTTACGCCAGTGACGTCACGAAAAACCCCACCCACTTCACTTGTTTGTATAGGGAGAGGGCTTCATAAGCTCTCTAATTCCCCATTGGCACATTTTATTACTTTTCTTCTTCGTCGCCTTCTTCCATTTCTTTCTTCCCTTTTGATTATTTATGAAGTGAAATGTATATTTCCTTTTTTTTTTTTTTAATCTGTTACTTAATGAAGGTGGAGTTTGGCCTCAGTCGCCACTGACGGAGAAAATTGGACGTATGATCTTTCTAGTTGAATGATATAGAAAAAATGGTTTTGTACCTCTCTCTCTCTCTCTCTCTCTCTCTCTCTCTCTCTCTCTCTCTCTCTCTCTCTCTGATATAACTATTGTAATTTGATCGACTAATTGTATATATATATATTTACTGATAACTGAGGAGGAATGTAAATAGTACTTTGTGATGTCTCTCTGCTTCAGCTTTCATGCAAAACAAAAAAAAATCTCTTGCTCATAAATGTTAATAAAGATCATAATTAATACAAAACGTCTCTTTTCTTAACCTTAAAATGAGCCTAAATACAGTCATAAGTTACATACTTTTTTGAATGGAAGAGTGCTGAGAAGAATAGAGAATGGTAATTAAATGTCTCATCTTCAACATTAATTAGACAGTATTTGTAAGGAATTTAACCATTAAAAGATTATCACCGGAAATTTTACGAAAATAAAGGCTGATTTTTATATTACCTCTGGGGTGACCAAAAAGGAAAACATGCGAGTGAATAAAAAAATAATTTAAATGATAGCAAACTTTCGTAATTCAAGCCATTTAATACGTTAACAAGATGAAAATTAAAAAAATCCTAATTCATTTATGACAAATCAAATGATGAAATTCTTGTTTTCTTCTAGACCAGGAATTTTGGCTGCCAGCCACATTGGCTTTAATTATAACAAAAAATACCCAACAGATCAATGGGATTACGGTGTACGTATTATGTACTAAATGCTTCCGGAAGTGAAACAAAAACTTGACGAATGTAAGTCCAAAGTGAAACTCGGATCATTTTCTGTCCAGTAGTACATGGGACAGAACTCAACTCTAGGAGCGCAATGAGGTCATTTATATGAGAAAATTCTAACCCAAACCGTGAAAAGTCAAAAGAATTGAAAAGAAAAAATAGATACCGAAATAACTAAGAAAAAACCAAAGTTTTAGAAAATCATAATTAGTATAATAAAAAACGCAAGGAAACAGTTAACAGGGGATAAGGAATGGCAACGGCAATATTCCCCTGCAATTTTCAAAAAAAAAAAATAAAATAAAAAAAATAGGACAAGAGATATCTTACCTTATTACACTTCAATAGCCACAACTGACAATCATTATACATACATACATACATACATACATACATACACACAATAATATATATGTGTATATGTATACATGTATACAGAAAGGGCAACATATCATACCTACCTGCTCATGAAACAGTATTCCTGCTTACTTAGCACAGTAGAGTAAATTGGACATTTAAATAAAAGGTAATAAATAAAAATTAAATAAACACATAACGCAAAACAACATCCTGATATATCCATTGGCCATAATGAAAGTCAGTAAAGAGCGTCAAGACAAAAATCAAAATGCAAAAAAACTAAAGCAGTTCGAGAAAAGAACTTTCAAAAGATTCTGCACTGTATTGAGCCATCGCTCTACGCAAATGTATCTGTATATACAGTGACGGTGTATCGGGCGGGCACTTAAAGACTGTTTTACCTAACCTGAACAAAGGTTTCCGGTATACGAAACACAGACTTCAGCCATTCTTTTACTCAGAAGTTTATCCTTCTGTTATTTATGATTTTCAATGGCCAAAGTAAGGGTCCATACGTTTTCAGTCATGCACCTAGGGTTAGAAAACACTAGCACTGCAATATACTTCTCTATGTGCAAATGTCAAAAAAGAGCGGGGAAGACTACTGGACCCTGGACAAGAATAAATGCATAAAGAAATAATAAAGGCTTCCGACCCCTGGACAGGAATAAATGCATAAACAAATAATAAAGACTACTGACTCCTGGACACGAATAAATGCATAAACAAAAACAGGAATAAATGCATAAAAAAAAAAAGACTGACTCCTGGACAGGAATAAATGCATAAACAAATAATAAAAGAATACTGAATAATACAAAAACAAATAACTAAAGACTACTGGACAGGAATAAATGCATAAACAAATAATAAAGACTACTGACTCCTGGACAGGAATAAATGCATAAACAAATAATAAAGAATACTGACTCCTGGACAGGAATAAATGCATAAACGAATAAAAAAGACTTCTGACCCTGGACAGGAATAAATGCATAAACAAATAATAAAGACTTCCGACCCATGGACAGGAATAATACAAAAACAAATAATAAAGACTACTGACCCCCGGACAGGAACAAATACAAAAACAAATAATAAAGACTTCCGACCCATGGACAGGAATAAATGCATAAACAAATAATAAAGATTTCCGACCCATGGACAGGAATAAATGCATAAACAAATAATAAAGATTTCCGACCCATGGACAGGAATAAATGCATAAACAACTAACAAAGACTTCCGACCCCTGGACAGTAATAAATACAAAAACAAATAATAAAGACTTCCGACCCATGCACAGGAATAAATGCATAAACAAATAATAAAGACTTCCGACCCCTGGCCAGGAATGAATGCATAAACAAATAATAAAGACTTCCGACCCCTGAACAAGAATAAATACAAAAACAAGTAATAAAGGCTTCCGACCCATGGACAGAAATAAATACAAAAACAAATAATAAAGACTCCCGACCCCTGGACAGGAATAAATACAAAGCAAATAATAAAGACTTCTGACCCATGGACAGGAATAAATGCATAAACAAATAATAAAGATTTCCGACCCCTGGACAAGAATAAATACAAAAGCAAATAATACAAGAATAAATACAAAAGCAAATAATAAAGACTTCCGACCCATGGACAGGAATAAATGCATAAACAAATAATAAAGATTTCCGACCCCTGGACAGGAATAAATACAAAAACAAATAATAAAGACTTCCGACCCCTGGACAGGAATAAATGCATAAACAAATAATAAAGATTTCCGACCCCTGGACAGTAATAAATACAAAAACAAATAATAAAGACTTCCGACCCATGGACAGGAATAAATGCATAAACAAATAATAAAGACTACTGACCCCCGGACAGGAACAAATACAAAAACAAATAATAAAGACTTCCGACCCCTGAACAAGAATAAATACAAAAACAAGAATAAATGCATAAACATAAAGACTTCCGACCCATGGACAGGAATAAATGCATAAACAAATAATGAAGACTCCTGACCCATGGACAGGAATAAATACAAAAGCAAATAATAAAGACTTCCGACCCATGGACAGGAATAAATACAAAAACAAATAATAAAGACTCCCGACCCCTGGACAGGAATAAATACAAAAGCAAATAATAAAGACTTCCGACCCCTGAACAAGAATAAATACAAAAACAAGTAATAAAGACTTCCGACCCATGGACAGGAATAAATACAAAAACAAATAATAAAGACTCCCGACCCCTGGACAGGAATAAATACAAAAACAAGTAATAAAGACTTCCGACCCATGGACAGGAATAAATACAAAAACAAATAATAAAGACTTCCCCTGGCCAGGAATAAATGCATAAACCTAAAGGACTGACGAATAAATACAAAAACAAATAATAAAGACTTCCGACCCATGGACAGGAATAAATGCATAAACAAATAATAAAGATTTCCGACCACTGGACAGAATAAATACAAAAACAAATAATAAAAACTACTGACTCCAGGACAGGAATAAATAAATAAAAAAAAATAAACAAATACATCAACAAATAAATAAAGACTACTGAGAGGAATAAATAATTTTAAAAAATTATTACAAAAGCAACAAAATTAATGAAGTTAATAACAGCGACAACACCATCAGCAACAACAACAACAACAATAATAATAATAATAATAATAATAATAATAATAATAATAATAATAATAATAATAATGAAGACTTCCAGATTGACTTCTGAGAGGCAAAGGATACTGAAGTTCAGATTATAGACAAAGAGCAGCAACGTACAATTTCGACGTCTTTTCCAGAAAATTATAGCCTTAAGTAACGTTTAAACGACAGGTCCAATCACCAGAGTATGATATTTGGTAACGGCCTGAAGCAGAGAGAGAGAGAGAGAGAGAGAGAGAGAGAGAAATAAGTTCTATGAAAAGAGTAGAATACCAGTTGACCTTGAAATCACAAAATAAAAAAAAAAATACATGATAAAATTTATATTGTGAAAAGGAACACTGAGAAAACCCTGATGAAAAGCGAAAATGGTGTGTTAATATGACACCATTTTTAAATAAATGTAGGTCACAATGATAATAATCATTTTAAAACAAACGTATATCCTGACGGCAAAATAAAACAAATTTAAATGAAATATACAACAGATAGAATAGAAGAAAGCGTAAAGAGCAAGCTAAGTAAAGCGTGTAAAGGGAAATTAAGAATACAAAGGCATACAAAGAAAGAGGAAATCTGAACTCAAAGAGAGTCTACGTATGAAATAAAAAGATAGCAAAAAATGTAATAAAGAATCAGGAGAAAGACGGAGATAATATCACTGACATAATTACAAGAGAAAGGTCAAGACTTTGTCCGATGCCAAAAAGGAAAAGAGAAAGAGAGAGAGCGAGAGCAAGAGAGAAAGAGACTCTTCAAAAGCAATTGCAACGAAGACAAAGCTTTGCCACTTAGTCTCCGCTAATCCCCGGTTGTAAAAACACTTTGAGCACAGAGAGCGGATGAATGAATAAAAAGAAAAAAAAGTCGCTTCTCACATCGCAATAGTTATTCACAATCGCCCTCAATCTGACGCAACGTCGCGACCAAACATCGCCACATCGCATGACCAATTTATGACGCGCGTTTGCCGAGTAAGTTATCTCACAATGGATGTCACAGGAACCTGGCCTGACTGGCGCTGCCGCGGATAGTAGCGCGCCGATCGTATCGGGACGTTTCTGTCAGTAAAATGTGTCGCAGCACAATTTGCCTAATGCCTTCCCAAATCTCTCCTCAAGCCGCCGGTTTAGCTCCGCACTTGAGAGCAAAAGCTAATTGTTGGTGTGCTACGCAAAAATGAGAATCAATCTGGGTGAGAGACGCTGCTCTTCTATTTCTGCATTTGTTGAATTTGTCGGTCTGAATTTACTCTCTGATCTAAGTGGCTGTTAGTGATCACATATTTTTAAATCACTTGATAAAATAAGAAGCAATAATTTGACGTTAATCAAAGACAGAAGTGACTTTATCTTTTTCATCCAAAAATAAATAAATAAATAATTGAATAAATACACAAAATGAGTATTTTAACACTTATCTCTTATCTTAGTTTTACGAGGTCAAGGAATGCCTGAAAAAAAACTTACACATCTTAAAACAAACAAAATTAAAGCAAAGAAGTGGCTAAGTATTAAAACGCACATGTGGTTATTCATGCAAACTGATACAGAACTATCTAAATTATTCATATGAATTTAGCTACGACGAAAGTTTGGAAATTCATGAAATTAACATAAATGCAATAGATTCATTTTAATACTAGTGTACTGTGCACATTTCCTATTCTTATTTCTACTGACAAACCAAAACTTACTTATTCAGTTAGTGTAACAATTAAATAAGCTTTAGTTTGTCAATGAAATCTTAAATAAACAATAACACGGAACGTTGCATAATTTACGTAGGAAATCTTCTGAAGAAATTCTATCTTCGGAACTTTGGGGGAAAACCAAACTCCTTCCAGTTAGTTAAAAAAAAAAAAGTAAAATAAAAGCAACAAAGCGATGTAAAAAAGATCGGAGATTTAAAGCGCTGTCCTAAATGGACCCTATCACCTTCCAATGACAAGCCACTGACGTTTTATTCGATGAAAATGTCATCCAATTCCTAAAGCGTAAGAACAGATGGACAACAGTAACTTACGAGAGCACTCAAAACTGAATTTAAAATTCAGCTTTTTTTCTACGGACATCTCAATTAAACAAAATTGAGTATCAAAAACAGCGAAAACTGTTAAGCTGTAAGGAAACCAAAATCAGAAAGGCCTTTAACATCTTGAAAATAAAATATTTTGCAAAGAAAAAAAAATCGTTGGAGTTTGATCAGCTACAGGTATGTCTGAAGAAAACCACAAGAAAACACTATTCTTTTTAAGGCAATAAAAAATTTAATTTTATTATGTACTGTACTAACTGAGCTCTCTTTTTCTCTCTCTCTCCCTAAAGTGCATATGTATATACAGTATATACGAGAGAGAGAGAGAGAGAGAGAGAGAGAGAGAGAGAGAGAGAGAGAGAGAGAGAGAGAGAGAGAGAGAGAGAATTATACGTGTGTCAGCGGGAGTGCATTTTATGTACAAGTGTACACGTTACGAGTTCAACCAGTTGCCACGATTCTTTTCTTTTATGTTTGTGTAAACTCATTTCATGGCGGCTGTGGATGATGCTATTATATTTCCTGACAGGGGTAAAGGAGTTAATTCAATATATTCAGAAAATTCCGTACAAAAGATCGTTATAAACGTCGGACCACTTTATATTTAGCTTCATGCAAAGTTTCCCGAAAGCCTCTGATATACCCACACATTCTTCGGTCAACAAAAACTTGAACAAAGCCCAATCAAGATTTCCGTCGGCTTTATAATAATGTACCTCGAGCCGATACAGAACACTGCGTTATAAAAAGAGAGAGAGAGAGAGAGAGAGAGAGAGAGAGAGAGAGAGAGAGAGAGAGAGTTATCATATCTTCTGTTTTTGCAACATGACAAAGGGACCTTTCCTAAACGCAGTGGATATCCATTTGCCAAATAAAAAAAAATATATTGTTCACGTGCCAAAATACACACAAAATCTGCAGTAACGAATACTGTCTCAACTGGAATGCATACATCATGACAAAAACATTTGTGGAAATTTTTGATTGAGTCCCAAATACAGATTTGTTAATGTCAACCGTTAATGGTTCGATTTTATACTCAGCATCTGCTCCTGGCCGCGAAAAAAAGCGGAGAAGCGGACATTGTGTATGACAAGCATATCATCTGGCGTAAATGTGATTCATTATCTATTTTTTTTATTAATGTTTTAAAAGCAATTTCTTGCTACTTCCACGGCACAAAGTAAAGCGGCTGGATCTAAAAATACTGAAGTAATGTTGTTAAGGCGGCTCCAAAAAAATATTTTAATAAACACTCTTTTTCCTATAAATTTTTAACAGACTGTCGCCTAAAGTTATTATTAGTAAAATAACAATTAGACACCAACAATGCCGATATAACAGAAGATTGTACCATTGCTACGCAATACTTTGATGTGTTACGTTATGTGCTGGACATAGTCTCTGTTCCACAAAAAATTTCATTCAAAATCAAAATTAAAAATAAAAACTCACATAAGCTGATTCTAGAAAGAGAACAATCATAAAGAGTAATGAAAAAAAAAAAAATTACAATATTCATCGAACTTAAAGAAAATGTTATTTATAACATTTTCTTTAAGTTCGATGAATATTGTATTTATATGGATGGCCTGAAAATATACGAGAAACAGGATGAAGTCCAAAGTAAGAAAACAGAGAGAAGAGAAAAACTTGTCTTCCAGTATTATGATGAATTTTAAAAGAGGGAAATAAGCCGCAACGGTAGAAAGAAAATGCAGATAAGACAAAGCCAGAGAGAGAGAGAGAGAGAGAGAGAGAGAGAGAGAGAGAGAGAGAGAGAGAGAGAGAGAGAGAGAGAGAGAGAGAATTAAGATCGCGATAATATAGACCAAATACTCGCAAATGGTACAAGGTTTCAAGTGTTCTTTGTTATCAACATGAGGAAAAAATATATATAAAAAAAACCCTAACTATCAGAAGAGCAGAGGAAACGCAGACGGCCACTCGCCGAAATATTCTCTCCACTCGCCAAACGTCGCTTTATTTAGAAGAGACACTTGCAGAAGGCTGCTACTTCACTGGTTCTATGTTGTTTTGAATAGCAAAAACGCTAAACGTATATCATTATTAAAGTGATTTATCATGTCCGGTCCTCAGGTTAAGTGACAGCACTTTCAAATTACAGCAATTTACTTTTTTCAAGTTCGTTAACTTAAAGCGAGAAGGTACGGACAAAAAAAGCAAACGAAATCTTTTCATAGTGTGCGACCTCTTTTGCGACACCACGCAAACTTGCTTTGACATAGAGGTGAGACTCCATTAACCCTTCAAAGAAGTGATGGAATTTATAACCTACGAGCATGCATGCTTATATATATATATATATATATATATATATATATATATATATATATATATATATATATTTATTTATATATATATATATATATAATATATAATAAAAATATATAAATAAAAAAAAATATATATATATATATATATATATATATATATATACTCTGAAATAAATCGTTTTCCAAAATAAGGAGCGAATATGAAAGAAAACAGGGCAACATTCAACATTGACAACTGGATGAAGAATGAGCCTCCTGAGCGATAAACTTCCAAAACATAAACAGTTTCAGCCACCTTTAAGCAGAAGGCACATTAACCTCATACGACCTCCCTTATAAACGTTTTCAGTTTCATAAACTTTTACACCCCATCTAACAAACGCTTTTTGTTCTTTCTATCATCCTTTCTCTCAGAACTTAACAAATTTTTCACACTCTTCACCAGCCTGCTGTTCTTCATTCTCTCCACGTGACCAAACCTCAAAAACTGTTGAGCATTTTTTCAAACATGCAATCATTTTTTTTCTGTATCTTCACATAGAGATTTTTCACTTTTACAGCCTTTACTATTACATGTATCACAAAACTAATTCATCGGAACCACTTCTACATTTTTCTATCATTTCCATTCCAATATCCATCCTCACTCCTGTAAAGGAGGTTTAGCTCAAAATTTTTATTTACTATTTCAACTGTTACTTTCATAAATAACCCTCTTCTTTTCTCTTATTTCTGTCACTTATCTCTCCTCATCCTACCATCATCGGTTAAAGTTATGTTACTAAATGCTTCTGCATACCAACCACTTCTATTCTTCCACTATATATACATTATATATAACTATATATACCTATGTATGTATACATACATATAAATATATGTATTATTAAATATATATATATATATATATATATATATATATATATATATATATATATATATATATATATATATATATATATATATATATATATATATATATATTAAAATAAATAACATTGTTACGCTTCTTTTGAAAATTAATTACACATTACTAAGAAAGTTGAAATATAATAATATCTAAAGAATTTTACAGAATTGTTGAAGCAGCTCGGGCTACTCCGCAATCTAACCAATATTACCCTTCGCTTCTGTTCACGAAAACGAGAAAAAAAATTAAAAACTTTTAAGGACAAATCTATCCAAGTTCCTGTACAGTATCTAGTTTTACTGTTTATCTTTCAACTTAACACAGTAATAATGCTATTATTAATCAACATGTAGGGCAAATGGAAATCTCTCTGTCAAGAGTAACAATATTTAAATCGAGGCACATTGACAGGAAAACTTGAAGCATTCTGTTCTGTACTCTTTTGGTGGACGGAGAAACAAAAACCTTTTATTTTGTCCTCTTATGTAGTGTGTACAGCAGTGACAATCTTTTCTCAAATGCCAATGAATGTAAATTCGATTCTATCGTGGTAATTCCACGTGTAATTCATATTTTTAATTACTGAGTAATATATAATAACAAACACAAACTAATAATAATAATAACATCTATGTGTCACCGGAATGGGAATTTTGTTCTGATCAATAATTAAACCGGTAACAATAATTCAGGCATAAAATTTTTAATCAGATTAATCGCATATGTAAAACTGACCTAAGAGACACGCAGGTACGTTGTTTGAAAACATTCTACCTTTACCAATACGCATGCCAACTTCAAATCATTAGAGGGAAAGATCTTTCACAGTAAATCTTCCTAAAGTTTATCATTCCATCCCCCATGGCATTAAGATATCACATGAAAGGATTAAAATCTCTAAAAATGCAAATGGATATTTAAATGAATAAAAAAATAAAAACATACAGTTACTGTTGCTAACGGCACAATATGACACCCGACCTCGTAACCCGAGTGGAGGGACCGAAGTGTTTCTTTTTTCTGTATTATTTTCGTTCGTAAATAATTCATTTTCAAATTAATTTTGGAGGTTAATGAATTATAATTTGGGATGGTAATGATAGGTTTCATGATTTCCCACAAGCATTCTATTTTTTTTTTTTTTTGACACAAAAGAGGACAAATTTTAGGTTATCTTTTTTTTTGTATCTATTAATCTTTTTTTTTTTGTATCTATCAGCGAATATACATCAGCAAGAATATTAATAGCTTGTTCAAAGTCTAGTCTTTACAATACAGCAAGCAGATATACTCCAGTAGAGAAGCATCGATTTATGCTCCGCACAGACTGCTTGCATAGCCGTTCCCTCTCTTTCGGTATCGAGCAAGCAGGCAAGCGCTCCCGACGGTTGACAATGCATCGTTCTCTTCAAAATGGCCGTCGCATTTCGTCTGGCGTCGTAACTACTCTCGACCGAACGCTGAAACCCACTTCCACTTCCTTTTCTTTGCACGCCCAACTTTTTCTCCAGTGTTTACAAGAACTCCAGGCAACGCCTCTCATACCCAAGTCACAAGAAATGCCCTCTGAAACCTCTCTGCCTCTTCATGCTCAGCAGACAATTCCCGTTCGTCTTCCCTTCCCTCCTCCTCCTCCTCCTCCTCCTCCTCCCTCACAACAGCAGCCATTCGCCTCCACTCCCCCGAGAGAGAGAGAGAGAGAGAGAGAGAGAGAGAGAGAGAGAGAGAGAGAGAGAGAGAGAGAGAAGGGGGCACTGATGCTGACTGTGGACCACACCCCGCGCTGCTCCCATATCTGATAACAATCTCGGATGGAAGGTTGTCCAGGGTACTTGGGATAGGTCATAAGTTCACTTGGTACTCTTGAAGAATAGAAAAAAAAAAAAAACTACCGGGGCTTTAGCAGGTAAGATCATGGAAAAAAGTTTATTTAATAAAAAAAAAACAGCACCAAAAGCCAATTATTTTACCCAACTGAAAAAAAAAACTAAAGTCAGCTGTTCCAGTGCAATTCCAGCACCATCATTACAGAGAAAGCAGAATAAAAATAAAGAGAGAGGGAATGTTGTTGGAGAGCAGATAAGCTCTGTAAACGGTGGTATCGGGTGTCAACATGCTGTAATACGATGTCGGGCAAGCGAACGCGGAGTCATCCCGTGGCATAGGCGAAACGCCCTGGAAGAGAAAAGGACATGCCATTGCCATGTTTAGGCATGAAAGGAAGGTCAGAGCTTCTTCCTCCTGGAGATCTTGGCCCCCAGATGGGGGGGTTGGTTGCTTCGAAGATACTGTTTCGACGAGAAAAGGAAACGCTCAAGTGCCTCTCGTCTGTGGGTTTCACGTCAAATAAGGATGATGACGATAATGCTTCATACAAGGCTATACTATATATGAATGAAAACTTTTAAAAATATAGTCCACCCATAGGTATTACATACTTATGCACATATTATTTTTATATTATATTTTATATATACATATATATATATACACATATATATATATATATATATATATATATATATATATATATATATATATATATATATATATATATATATATATATCATCGAATACCATAGGAAAATAACAGTCAGGCGATCTGTACTAAGCGCTTTCATGTTTACTAACGGATTGTCGAGGTGCGCGCTCACACACTCACACACACACACACACACACACACACATATATATATATATATATATATATATATATATATATATATATATATATATATATATATATATATATATATATATAATGTGTGTGTGTGTGTGTGTTTTGTCTACAGACATTCAACCAGACAGTTTTAACATTTTCTGTTCATATTTAATAGCACTTTTATGACGTATTATTATTATCATCTTATCCCATTTCGGAAAATATAGTAAAGCTAATGGTTGAATTGTATGCTTAAAGTTCTCTTATCCGCTGCGATCATCATTACGCATTTACAAATTAACAAACGGACAGATGCGATAGTTCAAAACGTTGACAAATCTACGACCCGAATTTAAAAAAAATTTTCTTGCAGCAAGTTCAGTCACAAGTTTTTGGAAATGGGGCAAATGAAAATTATCTAAAATGATCACTAGGTTAGAAATACAACAAAAATCTGTATACTACTGCTGCAACAACAACAACAACAACAACGACTAGAACTACTACTACTACTACCACTACTACTACTAACAACAAAAATCTGTATACTACTGCTGCAACAACAACAACAACAACGGCTACTACTACTACTACTACTAACAACAAAAATCTGTATACTACTGCTGCAACAACAACAACAACGACTACTACTACTACTACTACTATAATAATAATAATAATAATAATAATAATAATAATAATAATAATAATAATAATAATAATAATAATAATAATAATAATAATAATAATAATAATAATAATAATAAAACGAGTATGTTCATCACAAATAACAACAAGAATAGTGTTGGCACCGTTTTACTTATCGATAGCTTCACCAATATAAAAATTTTTAGTTAAATTTCGCGAATTTTTAAGCACTTTTAGTGCTTAATCCTCAAACTGCAATAAGCTGATTCGAAAGTAACCGATCTGAACAGACCAAGATAGGGCACTCCACTTCTTTCTAAGCTGTACGAACTTGTTATGAAATGACTTTACTCTTTCTATAGCTCGAAACATGATTTAATTAAAGGCAAGTAAAGAGCTTAAAAACATACACTACAAACTTACGAGGACAAATATGAAAATAAATATTTCGTAAAAAAATTTGTTCACCAGAGAAGAAAATACGTATGAAACACCCGTCAAATGCCCAAAGTGAACGAAGGACACTTGAAACAATGAACTTTCCGGAACTGAAGATTCAGCCATTTGCCTGTGAAATGAGTTTCTGGGAACGCAGCTTCCCCGAAGTTTATGAAACAACAGGATACAACAAAATGCAGCCACATACTGAGGTTCTTACGTATCTTCCAATAACATTTACCCAATTCGCAGTACTTACCGACAACTCATACCCTACCCACCCCCCTTCAGAAGCCGGACGAACATACTGTATTCATTGCACAGACAAGAATAACCACCAGAGGTTAATTTCGACTTGGAACATTAAAATGGCATTAATATCCTGTGTATTTATTTATTCCCTCTGCGTGACGCTCATCGGACCAAGATAAGAAAAAAGACAAATAAAAAATAAAAGACGCGAGTAGAGATCTGTCCAACTCCACGACCCGGGGAGACACAGCATGGCTTAATAGGAGTCTCGAACATAAATTCCACACTATTTTCCATTTACCAATTTGCAACAGCGTCGTTAGAGCCAATTTCTAGTGGCCAGGCAATAATTCGAATATATTTTGACAGCGGGAAATGGGACTGTATACCCTCATTCAGACAGGGACAAAAACCAAACAGCGCCATCTATTGTTTTAATGGACTCCCTAAGCCCCGGTACAAAGGAGGTGGTACACTGCAAATACGACGTTTTGTAATTGTAAATGAATATCATCAAGTGGTCTTCAACAATAAAGATGTCGCTAATAAATACTGTCGATTTCCGGGACCCATCCTTGCGGTTATCCTCTAAGCCAGAGGATTCGATTCCTACCCTGTTCGAAAGCACACCATCTTGTTAGCGAGCTTACGGGCTGGGCTCTCCCGATTTCCACCTCCGGGGGCTGCGCTTGTCGACAGCAAAGTCGTCATTTCGAGCCTCGGGAACTCGGCGCCAACCAGCGACGTGGGAAGCAACATTAATATTCGCTGGTAACAAAAAGGGGTCACTCATAAAAAATATATTTGTAAGCAATAAGCATCATAATAAATATTCGCAAATGAAAGGCTGGATTATCCTTCAGTGGCAAGTGGTTGTAATTATGCTCATGAAAAATATGAATATACGTAACCGAGGAACTATATTAATATCCAAGAAGGACGATCAAGTTGTGAATATGTATTCATAAAAATACACGAAGTAATAAGCAGTGTTAATATTCCCTTTGAACGATAAAGAACTGTACACATAAAAGAAAAATTACATACGAAAAACAACTCTAACATCAAAAGTGACATTCAAAAAGTGGCCCCTCACAGAAAAACGTTTTGTGTTCGCGTGGTTATAGTTTCGTTGGAAACTGCGCCATTCTTCAGAAAATGGCTATGCTTTAACAAGTGTGTAGCTCGGTGACTATTCACAACGGAGTCTTTTGTGCCGTGTTTGCTTTAACGATTGGTGGACCGTTTAAATGAATGAAAATGGGTTTTTAGTGTGGAACCCTGCGGTCAATTGGAGAGAGGGCTCTGGCAATTGCGAGTCAATGTTTTACCACTGGTCTGACCATCTACGGAAAATACATTGTGGCTCATTGAATACCTGAATAACTGCTTGATCAATGGTTTTAGTATCTGCATAAAAGGCATTTGTGCTGTTGTGAGTAAAATGATTAATTCCCAGTGTTCTTTTACAGGAAAAAAACACGCTTTACTGAAACGATCAAGAGATGGCAGTTTTAAAGATATTCATAAATTACAAGTTATGATGCTTCTATCAATTGGAGGTTCGTTGCCGGTAGGACCAGTTCAAGAGAGGCCGTAATCCTATCTCCAGTCCTCAGTGTCTTGATTTATGACTTTTTTCTCCGGAATTTGACCTTGTATACTGTATATCATTAAGAAAGAAATTCAAAACTTACAAAACAAAAATACACTGATAGTATGCCAAGATTTCCCGTGCAGCAGCAACACCAACCGCTCACCCCCCCCCACCCACCCAACAGAGGGAAGAGAACCACTCTTGTCCAAAAAATAACAATTTTTTAACCTTTCATATACCCTAATTTCAATGCGGCTGGGTTCGAAAATTTCTACCTGTCTACTAGCCTAATTATTATCATGAGTAAATAAGTGCATTTCTGCCGAAGGTAGACGGATATGCCTTTTCTTGGTCTAATAATCGTTAATTTTATTGTAAACGGAGAAATAAATCGAGAGTTTTCCCGGTTCGCCTTGTCAGTCCGTTATTATTATTTAACATGAGTTCACAGTCTTTAGTCAGAAGCCAAAAAGTTCATTACCTCCATCCTTATTGTATGTGTGTGTGTGTATGTCTGTGTATATATATATGATTTATAAATATATATATTTATACATCATATATATATATATATATATATATATATATATATATATATATATATATATATATATGAAGAAATTGTTCTCTTTACACATGCGTGCAGTATCATGTGGAAGATTGTAAATTGAGTTGTTAGCCTTCTTGGCTTAATCCACAAGAATGTGTCCACAATAGTAATAATAATAATAATAATAATAATAATAATAATAATAATAATAATAATAATAATAATAATAATAATAATAATAATAAGGTAAATTCACTTCACAACACAGAACTACATATTATTCATCACATATAATTTTTTATATATATTCTGTTCACAAAGGACTGTATACTGCCATGAATGTCGTTTGTCTGAGGCTACCAGCAAAATATAACACACACGGTGTTTTCCATGTAATACATATGTAAGTTATCATCTCATAAATTTGCATTTCTTCCTTGGAGTTCCACACAAAAGAAATTTGCATTACAAAATAGTATGTTGTAACAAATGAGTCTCCTATACTCTAGTTAGCAAGAAAGGTAAAACGAAAATTCCGAAAGATAAATTTAAATAATATACGAAATACGAGATCCTAAATATTTAATTTAATCTGACTGCATAATTCGCCGAATAAAGAACCCAATAGTGCGCGTTTTAAACTGCCTTCAAAAACAAAACAATGAGAAGAAATTTAGTGTATGATAAAGAATTATTGAATGAAAACTCTTGCATTGATAACTCAATGTCCAAGTTTTTTGGTGATTGATGCCATAAATGTTTTATACAAATCTATCTGGAAAAAAATATCAGCAATGTAAAATTCACAATCATCGCAATAAATCCGAACAAAAGCATTGTGCCTTACAAGTAATGTGAATTTTTAATCCTCCAAAATTTTATTCAGAGTGCAAACCATTATCGCTGATGAAAAATGAGATGTTTGCCTCAAATGAATACATAATAAAGGAAATACAACTTTCGCATTCTACAGTTTTTAAATTACTGTCTTCACCAGCGTAAGGTGAAACCAAAATAATTGGACGGATACTTATGCAAACGAATAAATAACATATACTTCATTTGTAAAACTAATATCTAACTCTTAAAAAAAACGATAAGGGATTTTTCAACATCGCTTTTATATTAATAAAGTAACAAAAGAACATTTAATACCTATCCATAATTGAATTAAATGAAACAACAAATAGCGAAAAATTATAATTCATATAAATAAACTAACAATGATTTCTCCAACTGCTAAAACACTTTAATAAATGCTGAGAGCCTTTAGAAAATCTCTATAACCACAGAAATTATTTGTTTCTTCAAGAAGTCTACTGAAACGTGAGGACAAGAGACTTCATTGTTAGAATGAATTCAAGATGAAAGCCATAAACTGCAAACCTTTTTTCTTTTTTTTGTGGAAAAATGATATCGCCTATACTGACACGGCTCAAAGTAATCCGAACCACATATTTTGATATTTTGATGTTAACTGACGATAATCTTATTTTTTCCGAAGTAATATACACACACACATATTTCCAGCCCTAGGAGAGCTGTTAATCAGCTCAGTGGTCTGGTTAAACTAAAGTATACTTAACTTATTTATATATAATATATATATACATACATATATATAATGCATACAAAAATATAAATATGTGTGTGTGTATATTACTTCGGAAAAATAAGATGGTCGTCAATTCATCAACATCAAAATATCAAAATATGTGGTTCGGATTACTTTGAGCTATGTCAGTATAGACGATATCACTTTTCCACAAAAAAAAAGGTTTGCAGTTTATGGCTTTCATCTTGAATTCATTCCAACAATAAAGTCTCTTGTCCTCACGTTTCAGTAGACTTCTTAAAGAAACGAATAATTTCTGTGGTTACAGAAATTATATATATATATATATATATATATATATATATATATATATATATATATATATATATATATATATATATATATACATATATATATATATATATATATAATATATATATATATATATATACATAATATATATATATATACAAATAAAGACGTAGACTAAAGGAGATAAGCTAAATTATTTCTATTTGTTTATTATGTCGTTTAATTAACCAAATAGGTATTTTGGGCGCACTTCTTTCTCTCTTTATCGGAAGGTCTCTTGTTTCTTTACCTGTTGGCATAAAAAATATTAGTTTCTTTTATTTAATTTCACTAAATAGCAGTGACATACGTGGCACTAGTATTTTAATAAGTTATTCTGGCAGTGTAGTGCAAATTCCAGGGTCACTGACCAAGTTGATGAATAAAAGCCTACTGCACGAATCAAAAAAAAAAAATTAGAATGCTATGCACCTCATTTACAATGACAGTAAAATTTCACAAGAAAAAAATGAATATCCACAGCTACGTTCATGAACAGAAACATAAGAAAGAGATTATCTTTACATTATTTTGTCTATGGACACTCTGACAATAATAATAATAATAATAATAATAATAATAATAATAATAATAATAATAATAATAATAATAATAGACTTCAATGACCATTACTGCATCACGGCGGGATGTTCTTCGTTAAATGAGTTAGGAGGAAAACAATAATTTGTTCATTTTACGGTTGTCTAAGAATGTTAAAAGTATAGGTTTTCGATAAACTTAAAATCTATCCTAATCTGTTTATAAAACATTATTAAAAATTTCAAATTAGTAAACTAATAAGCACTAATTAAAATATAATGGTAAAAAGGTATACAAATATATCAATGACAAAATTGTTTACAAATAAATTTCATATCTCAGACAGATGACCAAACTAACATTTGAGTACTACGTATTGTGTTTTTAAAAATATCTCGTCACTTTCATAAACAAAAAAAAACCTTTATTGACAAGAATATTTGATTTTATAAAAATCAGACATGACCTGGGGCTACATAATAATAATAATAATAATAATAATAATAATAATAATAATAATAATAATAATAATAATAATAATAATTAATAATATTATTATTATTATTATTATTATTATTATTATTATTATTATTATTCGAGAGGCTAATGTAATAACTTATAGAAACAGGAAATTTAATAACAACAGCCACGCACTAAAAAAAACAAACCAAGAACTCTAAGTACGTTCTTCTGGGAGAATTTGATATTGCGAATAATGATAGCAATCTTTGCCGCAAAAATCAAGCCTTTCACGGTACCAACTCAAAATAAAATTAAATCTGTGTTGATAGTATTTATTCCACGTGAAATCAAGTCTACATAGGTGACAGCGCCCTAGTAGGACATTCATTGATTGACCTTGGTGTTATGTTAACGTGATAAGTTAAATAAAAAAGAGAATGAAATCAAAAATATAAAATACAGATAAAAGAAAAATAAAAATTATAGAAATTTAAAATATGAATAAGAATAACAACGATAAAAGAAATGGAAACAATAGTAAAATGTATGTGTAAATAATAATAATAATAATAATAATAATAATAATAATAATAATAATAATAATAATAATAATAAGTATGGAGGAGGAGGAGGAGGAGGAGGAGAATGTGACGCCATAGGAAAACTTCCTGTCCTAACGCACAAAATTAACATCCGGGCGTATATATGGTTGTATGTTCGAGTATTCTTATTTCTATCCATCCTCCGAAGCAGTTTCCAAGTAAATTCATTTTGATTCGAGTAGAATCCGACCTAATTTAGAACAACTAATGCATTTTCCATGGCATAAATAAAGGGATTCTTCTTGTTGGGCCCGAAAAATGGCGCTTCACACAAAGGAAGTGTAAATTAGAACAACTATTCTGTCTATAACGCCTTTCCTGGTAAGGAGCGTGATAGCATGTTAAGCATTATATAAAAAACATTTATTCAACACTCAAAAGAAAATGTATAATCATAAAACGGAATTTTCACCACTGTGTCAGTCACGAAACTGTCAATAATCAGTGCATTTCATAATTGGGGTAATATGCAAACTAAATAAATATATAAAAATCTGATGTCAATTTTCAGTTGCAATGAACTTCGTTTGTTTATTAACTTAACGCTTAACTTTAAATAGCCATTTAATAAGGATCCTCCTGTATTAAAAAGATTCCACGTTGTAATACAAGTCGCTGTTCAAGACAGATATGACCCTAATAAGCAGTAAAAAAAAACATACGATCAAATAAAAATGTAAACACCTGATCAAATACTCAGGCTTTGTATCTAAATCTATTAGTTTTCCCAAGAGAGAAGTGGGAAAATAAAAAGCGACACTTGACAATACCTGTCTTCATAAACATAGGCTGTTTCCCGATACTCGGGAATCCTGCAAAGAAGAAAAATAAAAAATAAATACTGGTAAATATCCAAAGCTCGTCCACATCTGCTTGTTTATAAGAATGACCGAACCCACTACGTATCAAATAAAGTTGCGTGCAGGAGAAATCCTTGGAATCTTGTAATACAATATAAAAAACATAAACTGACATGTATACAAAAAGCAGATTTAAGTGATGGAAGTGAAATATTGTGTTGTGCTAAGACGTAAATCAGATAGAGACTGAGTAAATGAATGAAATGCAGTAAACAATCGTATATAACAAGAAAATCATGATTAACGCCTAAAATCCTCGTTTTCAGTGGAAAGTGATACCGCCGCCGGTACTGACTCCGGTGTTAGTTATCTCAGATATATCTCTTTTAGGTAATATAAAAAATAAAATTCATATTCGTATCGAAGTGGGACACCGAGCAGAAGGGGAAATAAAGGGGTCAGAACTCTTGCAATCCTGTCATTATTTTATATGAAGAATCATAGTCCTTGCATTCTTGTCTATTACAATTTGGCTGAAGGGAATTAGATACTACACAAAACTTTCATATTTACAGTAAAAGAAAGGATTATACTGAGTGATTTCGATCTTACAAGTGAAAAGACAGTTGCATTAGTATTTATTCCACGTGAAATCACGTCAGTTTAGGGGTCAGGGGCCCCATTAGGGTATTCACTGATTTGATCTTGGCGTTATATTAGTGGAATGAGTACAAAAAAGAGAGAGAGAGAGAGAAATAAATAAAAAAGAAATAGAAAGAAAGGAAAAAATAAAAATATATAAATTAAACTAGGCAGAAAATAACAATAATAATAATAATAATAATAATAATAATAATAATAATAATAATAATAATAATAATAAAAACAAGTATGGAGGGAGGAGGAGGAGAGGAGGAGGAGGAGGAGGAGGAGGAGATGCCGACTCCATAAGAAAACTTCCCGTTTTATCGCGCAAAATTATTATCTATGAATGTAAATTTATTTCTTTCTTCCAAAACACTTTCCAAGTACATTCATTCTGATTCGAGTAGAATCCGACTTAATAAAATTTCCAGGGCATAGTAAAATTAAAAAAATGAATAAAAGTATTCCTCTAACTGCGCCGAAAAAAAAAGGGGGCGCTTCACTCAGAGTTAACCAAAACAGCTTCCCTTTCTATACTGGCGTTCATGATAAGGAGCATGACAGCGAGTTCAGCTTCACATTATCAATAATTAAACATTCGGAAGAAATATGTACAATGGTAAACGGCATTTTCATCAGTGAATCAATCAGGAAAAATGTCAGTAATTAGTGCATATCATAACGACTGCAATATGCAAAAGAAATAAACAAATAAAATAATAAAAACAATAATGCCAATTTTCAGTTGCACTGAACTTCTTTTGTTTATTAACCTAACAATTAAATTTAAATGACCATTTAATAAGGACACTTCTCTACTGAAAAAGAATTTACTTTGTAATAGAAGTCGCTATTCAAGATAGTTATAACCCTAATAAGCAGTATACAAAACATAAGCTCTAATAAAAATGTAAACAACAGATAAAATACTCAGACTCTGTATCGAAATCTATTAGTTTTCCCAAGAGAGAAACGGGAAAATAAATAGCGACACTTGACAATACCTGTCTTCATAACACACGCTATTTCCCGATACTCGAAAAAAAAACTACCGAAAAACATCCAAAAGTTATCTACATTTGCGATTATAAAAGAAATGACCGAATCCACCACATATCCAATAAAGCTGCGTGCATGAGAAGTCTTTGAATTCCTATAATACCATATAAACAAGCAAAATACATATGCTGACATGTATATAAACAGCAAAATTCTTTCAGCAATGGAAGTGAAATAATGCGTTGTGCTGAGATGTAAATCAGACGCAGAGACTGAGTGAATGGATGAAATTCAATGAACACGATCGTATACAACGGAAAATCGCGAATAACGCCCAAAATCCTCGTTTTCTGCGGAAAGTGATATCGCCCATATTGACTCCTGTATTAGTTATCCTAGATATATCTTTTATTTTAGGGATTTACCTGCAACAAAATTCATATTCGTGTCGAAGCAGAACATCGAAGAGAAGGGGAAATGAAGGGGTCAGAATTCAATCATTCTTCCATTTTGTTTCTTTATGTCGGGAAACGTAATACTTGCATTTTTGTCTAATACAATTTGGCTGTACGGAATTAGATGCGGTACAAAACTTTCATTCATGTTTACAGTAAAATAAAAGACTCACCTCAGTGATTTCGGTCATACAAGTGGAAAGATAGTTGCCCAAGCAGGGCATTCATTGATTTGGTGTTATATTAGGGGAAAGAGTTCAAATTAAAAAATATACAAAAAAAGTTAAAAATAAAAACGATACAAATTAAATTAGACTTAATAATAATAATAATAATAATAATAATAATAATAATAATAATAATAATAATAATAATAATAATAATGAGGAGGAGGAGGAGTTACCGACGTCATAGGAAAACTTACTGTCCTAACGCATAAAATTAATATCCGAAAATGTAAATTTCTCTCTATCCTCCAAAGCAGTTTTCAAGTGCATTAATTCTGATTCGAGTAATAACTAACAATATCTAACGCAAGTAAAACAACTCCATGGCGCAGAAAAACTGAAAAACCGGCTGAGGGATTCCGCTTACTGCGTCCGAAAAAAAGGCCGCTTCACTCTGAGGACGCGTTATTCAAAACAACTATCCTGTTTATAACGCAGTTCCCGATAAAGAGCATGTTAGCATGTTTAGCTTTATATTAAAAAAAATTATTCAACCTTCAAAAGAAAATTTATAATGATAAAAAGGCCTTTTCATCAAGGAGCCAATCAGGAAAACGTTAACAATCAATGCATTTCATATTTGGGGCAATATACAAAATAAATAAATGAGCATATAAAAATTTCATGCCAATTTTCAGTTGTGCTAAACTTTGTTTGTTTATTTATCTTACAGTTAACATTAAAAACCTGTAAAAAAACCTGTTGTATTGAAAAAGTCAGCGTTGCAATAGAAGTCGCTATTCACGATAGTTATAACTCTAATAACCAGTAAACAAAATATACGATCAAATAAAAATGTAAACACCTGATAAAATACTCAGCCTTTATATCTAAATTTATTAGTTTTCCCAAGAGAGAAATGGGAAAATAAATAGCGACAACTGACAATACCTGTCTTCATAAACATAGGCTGTTTCCCGATACTCGGGAACATGCTAGAATAAAAAATAAATATTGAAAACCCTCCAAAACTTGTTCATATTTGTGGTCATAAAAATTGCTGAATCCACCATATATCAAATAAAGTTATGTGCATGAGAGGTCATTGAATTTTTATAACACCATATAAATAAACAAAATACATATATTGACATGTATATAAATAGCAAATTCATTTCAGTAACAGTAGTGAAATAATTTGTTGTGCTGAGATATAAATCAGACAGAGACTGAGTGAATGGATGAAATTCAATAAACACGATCGTATACAACAGGAAAATCGCGAATAATGCCCAAAATCCTCGTTTTCTGTGGAAAGTGATATCGCCTTCATTGACTACGGTATTAATTATTTTAGATATATCTTCTTTTTTTTTTAAGGAAACACTTGCAAAAAAATTTCATATTCGTATCGAAGCAAACCACCGAGCGGAAGGGGAAACGAAGGGGTCAGAATTCTGTCATTCTTGTCTTTTATTTCTTTACGTCAGGAAACATAATACTTGAATTCTTGCCTAATTAAAAATGGTTGAAAGGAATTAGACGCAGCACTAAACGTTCATTCACGTTTACAATAAATGAAAACATTAAACTGGGTGATTTAGATCTTACAATTTCAAAAGCAGCTGGATTTACGGTTCAAATACTGACATTTTCTAGTAATATTTTGTTAAAATAAAAATGAAACATTAATACTTCCATTTATAATAAGCAAGCAGTTTAAAAATAATGTAAGAAATAACGTAATTTTTTTAGAGGTTGCCCTTGAGATGATAAATATCATAAAATTTTTGAGAAGAGGGAATAATTCTTATGATAAAATTTCTGTCCCAAGGACCTTTGCTATTGCCCAGCAAGTGCAGTCCTTTTCTGTATCAGTAAAACAGCCAGACTAGATTATTATTATTATTATTATTATTATTATTATTATTATTATTATTATTATTATTATTATTATTATTATTAGACATATGCAAATATTTATATACAGCAAGTCAAAAAGGAAATTAGCTTGCTAGGTATATTTTAAAAAATAAGAAAAACTTTAAGAATATTTCAAGTGGTTGAGGAAGCAGACCAACATTAGCATTAAAAAATATGGTCTTACATATTTATGGGGCATTAACTAATAAAAAAATGAAATTCAGTCTTTCATAAAAAGAAATTCGTTCACACACACAGTTACTTAATTTTTCTTAACTGAGTTTGTGGGTAAACAACAAAAAGAAACTAATTATCTTCTCATTACGAATTCCAAAGAATTTGCGTTTTGGCGTAAGAACTTGGATGAGTTCAGCACGGAAGCACCATCTCTTCCTCTATGAATCTAAAGTTGCACTGGCTGCTGTTTTCTTTTTCCATGAAGACACTTTAAGTTAGTGTCTTTGGAATGGGTGGCGGCAGGTGTGTAGCCTATAGATCTAGGACCCACTAAGGATCTAGGGTCCTGCCTAGATCCTTCTGATTCTCAGCGAGTCTTTATAGATGAGGTCGCTGGCTCCATGCCCTTTCCTTGCTTCCCGGCTGCCGAAAACCTGCCATGAACAAGGGGCCCTGAAATTGCGAGGTCAGTGCTCTGTCAACGAGGTCACGCAGATGTATCTATATTTTATATATATATGCATATAAATATGCATATACTGTATATGTATATATGTGTATATACATTTACATATATACACATATGTATATATATTTATGTGTATATACATAAATACATACATATATTTATTTATATATACACACACATATATATATATATATATATATATATATATATATATATATATATATATATATATATATATAGGCACTCATATGAGTTACTTTCACATTCATTAATGTCAAACTTTAAAATATCGTTTAATATCAAAATCACTATACCTTAGGAATAACTTAAGCCAGGTCGGGGCACGAGCGCTTTTCAATTACAATAAGTTATTCTCAAGGTATAGTGAATGTGATACTAAACGATATTTAGGGGCTTTATATTATATATATATATATATATATATATATATATATATATATATATATATATATATATATATATATATATATATATATATATATATATATATATATGTGGGTGTGTGTGTATATATATACACTAGATACGCAGTAAAGAAACACACGATAATGCAAGTGGGGCAATGCACATGTGCAGGAGCTCTACCAATCAGCGAACTTTAGAGCTGTCGAAGTGGATTCCCCTTGCTTGAGGAGGCCTTTTGTGTAGCGGCCGTTCTAGTGCCGTATGGAGACAGAGACAAAAAGACACTTTGTTAATGTTCGACCTCAATTAGCGAAAATTTGATGTCTGCCTCAAACGCGACAAAGGACAAAAACAGGTTTTTCTGAGGTGAAATTACTTTTCCGGTGAATTAACTAGCGAGGCCAACACCCTGTGTGTGTGTGTGTGTGTGTGTGTGTGTGTGTGTGTGTGTGTGTGTGTGTGTGTGTGTGTGCAAGAGCAGAAAAGGCGAAAAGAAAGTTGGTGAATGGAGAAAAGAAAGTTGGTGAATGTATAGAGTGTCGTCGTGGCGGTTACCTTCTGTCATGAACGATAAAAATTCTTGCAAACACATCAATTAGTCATTAACTTTATTGTGTTATAAATAAAATAAAGTAAAATGACACTGGGACAGCTTTCAGTGTCAACTTATGATGATATTCATGATTAACATAGACAACTGCAATAAATAGATGTGACCGTAAACGGATAACAACGACACCTTTCCCGAGTATAATAAAAGTATATTGCCAACGATGCAATATAACGTTATTACGAATAATGTGAGGAGACTAATTCTAAAAAGCAGTAAATCTAAATTCCTTGTGGCGATTGCTTCTGTTACATACCCGCCATGATTACTGGAGGCCTAACTACAAACAATAAAGACACCTACATTATCACTAGTTCCCGATTGGAAATACTGTAAATAGCGTTGACGAACTTTGTAGTTGTGAAGATTTAAATCACTCGTTCCTTCAAATAGTTTGGCACTGTTTGACCGATTGCGTGATGTACATCGTTATAACGCCTCCGCGACAAAAGGTCGTCAACGTTCAGTAGATTTCAAACTGGGAACCTAATTGGGACACTTTGTTACTGTTATTTAGACTTCCAGTCATAAATGTGAGTTGCTATTTCGAATATTGACCTCTGCGTCGTCATTCATTCCAGCTGAAATTAAAGTGCAATGGGAGAGAAAACAACGGTATACTCCAAGCTTATGTTTAATACAGACATTTTATGAACAAACACACACATATATATACATAATATATATTTGTGTGTGTGTGCGTGTGTGTGCGCGTGCGTGTGTGTGTGTGTGTGCTTGTGTGTTACGGCCAAAACCCGAAATCGGGAAGTGGCCCGCCAACTCGGGAAATGGTCGAGGTGGTGTGGCCAAGGTCCGATTACTTGAAATTAAGTGTAAATGAGTGTATATATATACAGTATATGTATATGTATATATGTATGTATGTATATATATATATATATATATATATATATATATATATATATACACACACACACATTACAGTAAGACTGTGAATCCAGTTTCGATTATTGAAGATTAATCAGGAGTTGTGAAATTCAATCCTTGTTTATTATTATTTTGATCGCCAAGAGGGGGTACTAAAATGTCAAAACAGTGTAGATGAATCAGTTTCGCCGTGTTTAGTAATGCCCTCGGGGATCAAATTTCTAAAGTGGATTTCATTTGAAATTCCCTGATTTCAGGGATTTACTGTAATCCCTATATATATATATATATATATATATATATATATATATATATATATATATATATATATATATATATATATATATATATATATATATATATATATATATATATATATATATATATATATATATATATATATATATATATATATATATATATATATATATATATATATATATAATTTCAAACAATTGGACCTTGGCCACACCACCTCGGCCACTTCATACTTTGGCCGATTTCGGGTTTTGCCTGTAACATATAGTATAAGGTAGTCTGCTAAAAACTAGAGGGAATATCCATATCAGAAATTTTAAAAAGTGGTTTATTACAGCAAATGGCGCACTTTACATGACTAGTATCTCATTCTCGAGCTAAAAAGGAAGCAACATAAAATTAACATGGGTATTAGTTGATTAAAATAAACATAATAATATTTATAAAAATGTTTATAGTAGTATAAAAAGACTCGAAAGGAAAGAAACCATTAGCAAAGGAGAAGAGGACAAAATGAACAATTAAGGGAGCACAACCATACCACCATAACTCATGAAAAGTACAAAGGTGCCGAAGAAGACTGGATGTTTACCCTGGGAACTGCCCGTTTTATAAATAATGACTCTAAAATAGTCAGCATTTGGTGGTTTGGCGCCCTGTCCAGAGCTTTCAAGACCTAAGTAGTAAGTACTGGATATTCTTCTATTTTAAGATCAGTTTTCCTTTGATCATTTTCCTTTGCGTGGTCTCGGATACCAGAGAATTCAGGATTATTCGACTCAAATGCGATAACTAACGCCCCTGTGACAATCGATTCGTACCACCAACAACCTTTGTCGATCCAACATAAGTCCCCAGATTACATCTAGGGCAATCAGATTTAAATACGACACCTGAGGTCATCAAGGGACTGTCTATCTTGAAATTTGAAAAGATTTCCAACTGTAAGAGGATCAGTTGGAATTATATTCAGTTTGATGGCAGGGGCATACTTAGAAATAAGGCTTCGGAATTCTTCATAAAAGCAATCATTGTGATTCAATAGAAGGGCGGTTTAGGAACCAAAGGTATAGTACTCTTGGGAATAAAGACTTTGTTAGGAAATTTTAAAACTTGCCTGTGGAGAAAAGACGCTGGTAAACAATTATCACTAAGAAAAAAAAAAATGTAAATATTCAATCTCAAGGTGGAATGAGTACCAGCATTTAGTTCTGTAAAATGCACGATGTAAAAGAGTAGCTATTCAAGTTGATTTAAAGCTGAAAAAGCAATGACTATAAAATTAATACCGAAACCTATGTAGGATGCGTTAAAACCAAGCTGCTGGCTAGAAAATGAAATATCAAGAAAGGATAACTGGTTATCTTCCTCGTATTCAACTGCAGATTTAATAATTCAGCGTCAAATTCTGTTTTAAAAAATGGCGAAGGTATCATCAACGTACCTTCTAAAAAACAACGGATGGTAACTTCGGTCTCCAACATGCGTTCCTTCAGGGGGCACGTGAAAATATATTCGAATATGGTGGCCAAACCATCAATTTGCACATAGGAAGAGTCATTAAAAGTAAAGAAAGTGTCCAAAACTGACATATGCAAATACTTTTCAAAATCATCCTGGTTAAAACCAGTAAAAACAGTTATTTACCAAGAAAGTTAATAGAGATTTCGTGGCATATATTGCTACATCCTTTGAACATATATATTCACAATATTTCACTTTTCTTTACATCACTATACCAATTTAAATATTCCACTTTTCTTTATATCAGTACCAATTTAATTTTTTTTAATGCAACCTGTTGTCATAATGTATATCTGCGCCCAATCCTGCATCCCTTTCTTTGTTCAATTTCATGTTCTATTATTTCCTGTAGCTGTCTTCTTAGCATTTATTTGCCGCTTTTCGTTCAAAAGCATAATTCTTCGAACACTAAGATCAAACCGCATCACCAGGGGCTGGTTGGTCTGGAGGTAAGTCAGGGGAGGGGTTACTTTTCATCATGAAACTTTCCACTAAATATTAAATATTTATGATACCTTGGTGATTCGTTTTTAATTAATGAACATGTACAGTAGAGTCGATTTTGTTTTGTCAAATGGATTTTACACTGCAACTTACCAGCAATATTTCTTTACCTCTATTACGTTTCAAAGCTGAACATGTTGCTTTCCAACGCCCAGTCCTCCTCTTAATGCTTCTGAATATTTGACAGTGAAGAGTGTTACTTTTGAATACATACTTCTTTTCCCCGGTAATTTAAAAAATCCTGTCATCGTAAGGTTTCCTATGTCCACCGAGATGATATTAATAACACACTTCAGACTTTCCGTTCTGCCATTGTTAGAATGTTGTCCAGCACTCAGGATATCCGCAGCCTCCCAAATCTTTACTTTTTGGACAAGATTACCCGGAGGTAGGCTTCCTTCTCAACAACGGCATTTGTGAATTTGACAACCGCCGGTCCTACTTGGACATTCTCTTTGCCATACATTTGTTGATCTTTCATTATATATATATATATATATATATATATATATATATATATATATATATATATATATATATATATATATATATATATATATATATATATACATATTACATATATGTAAATATACACATAAACATACACGTGTAATATGTATATTTCTCTTTATCTTTCTCTGTAATCTAAAATGTTAATGTATTTCTTAAAAATGGCCATAAAAGTAACACTGACAAGTGAGTAAGTCACTTTATTTCGAATAATATTCATGAGGCCTCATACTGATGCGTACTGATCGAAATAAAATTGTTTATTAACTTTTGTTCCCGTCACAGGCCACACACACACACACACACACACACACACACACACATACGTATGTGTGTGTGGCTTTAGCTTTCTATAAATATTCACATGCATACTGTACCATGTTTCAACAAGAAACACAGGCTTAACTATCTTAAATGCTATTCTTTAGTCCTCGTAGAATTTGGGTTATGGTGTAGACAAATACATTACCGAAACAAGGTTATTATGCTCGTTGTGGAAGTAGAAAAAACACTAACACGCACTTGAAAAAATGTAAAAAAAAAAAAAAAAATCAGCTAATAACAATATGTGTTAACTGACAAAATGCTAGACGCTTGTTTGTGTGTGTGTGCGTCACAGTGTCTACGTGGATAGGTCACGTGCCAGAGTGATACAGACTGAAAGGTAAAAATCACCTTTGTCACAAAAAACAAAGTCCCCTTTCTTTCTTCACCCATACACCTGTCCGTCTGTTGGGGCCGTGAGAAGCTTTGGTTAGTTAAATGAATGAACAGAGCGACACTAACGCTAATGGATGAATTTGTAGAGAGACGTCTGGGTATATTTCGTTTCTGTTCGCTTATTCTAGGCCTGCATCTTCTCTTTTGTAGGAAGTTTAACTTCCTTTACATTATGATGCCTTTGGAGGAACCACAAGCACTAGATCAGCAAAACCTCTCTTTCTCTCTTTTTTATTATACATAAAACTCATTGGTTATATATGAATCATAATATCCTATTATTGAAAAGTGATGGTTTTCTATAGTGTAACGGTTCTTATAGCTTCTTTTCTTGAAGCCATCTCTTCGCCATATGAAACAAAAGGCATATACTGGAAACATGCATACATACATACATACATACATATATATATATATATATATATATATATATATATATATATATATATATATAAACATCTATATATATTATATATATATATATATATATATACATTTATACATATGATATCATATATATTATACATATGATCTATATATATATATATATATATATATATATATATATATATATATATATATATATATATATATATATATATATATATATATATATATATATATATATATATATATATATATATAATATACATGCTAACAGAAATGGCTTACAGATGAAACACTGCAACTATAAACGCTTACACGACATCCTATAGTGGCCCATGAGATAAATCTAATACCTGTGATGGTTACCTTTTAACATCATCCTTCATAATTTATGCTCAAACAGTGAAAGAAATTTTCGTTAATCTCCTTGCCGGGCCTCTGTAGTCAGCCCTACTCTCGCGCACTGGGTACGGCTTCTCCGTTTGCTCCACCATAACTCATTTCTAGTCATTAAGAATATATGCAGATGAGAGAGAGAGAGAGAGAGAGAGAGAGAGAGAGAGAGAGAGAGAGAGAGAGAGAGAGAGAGGAGAGAGCATGTCATCTTGGAATATGAAACTGTAAAACCATACGAAAAAGTTCCCTGTGCAATAGTTATGATGTAGATTTAAAAGCCGGTTACAAATACATTAAACAAGAAATTTGGGGACTTAGAGCATGGCGAGAGAGAGAGAGAGATAAAAAACTTAGAGAGAGAGAGAAAGAGAGAGAGACTTAAAAAAATTGAGAGAGAGAGAGAGAGAGAGAGAGAGAGAGAGAGAGAGAAATTATATGTAAATAAACTTAAAATTGTGAGTGAAAGAGAAAAATGATATATGAAAAGCTAAAGTAAAGATAAAAAAAGTTTGTGTGTGAGAGAGAGAGAGAGAGAGAGAGAGAGAGAGAGAGAGAGAGAGAGAGAGAGAGAGAGAGAGAGAGAGAGAGAGAGATAATTATGTGTAAAATTAAAATAAAATTGTGAGTGAAAGAGAAACATGATATAAGAAAAGCTAAAGCAAAGAAAAAAAAATATATGAAAAGCTAAAGTAAAGATAAAAAAAGTGTGTGTGTGTGTGTGAGAGAGAGAGAGAGAGAGAGAGAGAGAGAGAGAGAGAGAGAAGTAGGCTAAACAGGAAATATTAATATGTCGTAAAATTAAGAGCTCATGTAGGGGAACCCATTTCTGTTTACGTTTATGGTAGCAACTCTGGCCGTCAATTAATCTTCAAATACCTTCTTCTATTAACGCTCGTATTTATGTCTATAACGTAAGATGATTTTCCATTCACTAATGGATAGATGATTCCTCTACTTCCAAAGTTTAAATCTATATCTCGATCCGTTTTTCGCAGTAATATTTCAAGTGCCATTTGATTATGATTTATTTAAACTATCTGGCGTCACGACGTCGTATGCGTCACCATTTACGAGAACCCTACAGCTTATTTTCAATAAAGGTCTCGTAACTAGACGACATCCCTAGACTATTAACCTAACCATATAAAAGCGACCGAAAACCAACATAAACAACAGCACTGCGGGAAGCGCAATCTTTCAGTCTCGTATATAAAAAAAACCTTAAACTCTTTTCTAATAAAAGCGTGGCTAATGTAACCACTTTCAACCAGACCATCAATAGAAGGCGCAGGGGGAAAGAGAATTAATGAAACACTGCCTAGTGGACACTTTTAGCCCCAAAATTCTCTCTCTCTCTCTCTCTCTCTCTCTCTCTCTCTCTCTCTCTCTCTCTCTCTCTCTCTCTCTCTCTCAACACTAAAACAAATGGCTAGGCGCAGACAGGCAGGCCAACAATGTCTACCCTACACTAACACCATTTTTTTTTTCACATTTTTTCCCTCTTTACACAGGTGATACATTCGTTATGATTAGAATTTTAAATTTTCACTAATAACCTTTTAATTTGACTTTTATAGAGTTCATAACCAACACCAATATTGATAAAAAAATATCGGTAATACTGACATCATAATTATAATTACGCTTTAAAAAAATACCACCCAAATTCAACATAACTGTCAGATATTCTGCAGTTTATCAAAATTATTGTCCTCTTTAAAGATCTTAGGCAAACATGAAAGAAATTGATGGGGCAAAAATAATAATAAAAAAAATAAGTGGGGGAAAATTTACCAGAAATAAAAGAGGCCATTTCAAGTGATATATATTTAACAGGTGACGGTACTGCCTGCAAAAAGGAGCCAACGCTTACCTGTGTGACACTTGCAACACTTTCTTTTTTAATGCCGGAAACACACATACACACATACACAGATACACACACAAACACACGCACACACACGCACGACATAAACACACATCCACACACACGCAAACAAAGAGAGAGAGAGCGAATTAGACAGATCCATTCCTACTTTATTTCGGAAAAACAATTTCCAATAAGGTTTGTACGGTTTCGCAATTTACAAATCCAACAATAGAGAAGGTTAAAAATCATTGCTGTGTCGAATATACAATAATCAAAACTTAAATTTCATTAAAAGTAAATTGATTCTGCATGGGGGCAATGAGTCCGGAGTAAACATATGCATATGCGTGCGTACACAGGTGTATAAATTATATATATATATATATATATATATATATATATATATATATATATATATATATATATATATATATATATATATATATATATATATATATATATATATATATATATATATATATATATATATGAATTGAATTAAATATAAATTTAGGCCAAAGGCCAGCACTGGGACCTATGAGGTCATTCAGCGCTGAAACGGATGGCAGTAAAAGGTTTGAAAGGTGTAACAGAAGGAAAAGCTCGCAGTTGCACTATGAATCAACTGTTAGGAGAGGGTGCAAAGTAAGATGGAAGAAAGTGAATATGAAAGGAGGTACAGTAAAACGAACCAAAGGGGTAGTAGCTAGGGGCCAAAGGCACGCTGCAAAGAACCTTAAGTAATGCCTGCAGTGTACCGCGTGAGGTGCATTGACGGCACTACCCCCCTACGGAGTATGTGTATATATAATGTATTTTATATCTTCAGTACGCGAGAAATGAGGGTATACAGTTAATATATAAAATCTGAGATGCATAGAGTTGATCATGGATATTTGGTGGAACCAACAATTTATAAAAAATATATATATATATACTCTCTCTCTCTCTCTCTCTCTCTCTCTCTCTCTCTCTCTCTCTCTCTCTATATATATATATATATATATATATATATATATATATATATATGTGTGTGTGTGTGTGTGTGTGTGTGTGTGTGTGTATATGTATAAGTTAAGTATGTCTTAGTTTAACCAGACCACTGAGCTGATTAACAGCTCTCCCAGGGCTGGTGAAGGATTAGATTTATTTTACGTGGCTAGAACCAACTGGTTACCTAGCAACGGGACCTACAACTTATTGTGGAATCGAACCACATTATGACGAGAAATGAATTTCTATCACCAAAAATACATTCCTCTAATTCTTCACTGGCCAGTCGGAGAGTCGAACGCTGGGCCAACAGCTTGCTAGCCGAGAGCTCTACCCACCCCTCCAATGAAGAACTATATGTATGTGTGTATGTATATATATACAGTATATATATATATATATATATATATATATATATATATATATATATATATATATATATATATATATATATATATATATATATATATATATATATATAATATATATTAAAGAGCCTCTTTTAGTTCTGGGAAATCTTCCCATTTATTTTTATTATCATTTTTGCTCCTTCAATAAAGCAAGAGCACTGACATTTGCAGTTTATTTACTTCAGGGTCGCGCTGTGGCTATATATCAGAGGTCAAAGGCACAAGACATTTTGGTTTAAAATGTCCAATAATAAGCATAGCATAAGAAGACGAACATTATCGGTATCTTCTTTATTACTGTCACTATCTAACATTATCAATGGGACCTTGAGGGTTTTTCGTCATATTATACGCAATGGTATCACACTTACCCATAAAATAGCGATAATCTAAGGCAAACTGAAAATACGATTCTGATGATATAATTCGATGTAACTTGTAATACATAATGCTTAGATATGCTTTAAATAAAATTACCAATATTCCACTTCAATTAAGTATATCCCAAGTATTTTTTTATGCTATACTTGAGAAGAATTTCGATCGAAAAAGAAATATTTTTGCTCAATGTGTCGGACGAAGTTATACTTATCTGTCTTTTCGTGGTTCTTTAGTTTTGTTCTATGTTTTGGAGGAAAATGTTCCAGTACGTAAACATATATAACCCTTAAAGTCCCCACTACGAAAAGTATTATAAAGCTGAAAATGATGATTCCCAAGACTTTACATAAACAGCGAGAAGAAAAAGGTTAACTTATACAAAAAATGTCAACTGTAACTGACGTCTCGCTTTTCTAAGAAAGATCTACGATCGTGCTTTGTCACTGGATGAATTGCAGCGACAGTATGACATTTGTCCGGCACACAAGGATGTGTTAAAAGTATACGTGTCGCACATCAGCTTTTAGAACACACCTTG
Source organism: Macrobrachium rosenbergii (assembly GCF_040412425.1). Taxonomy (NCBI): domain Eukaryota; kingdom Metazoa; phylum Arthropoda; class Malacostraca; order Decapoda; family Palaemonidae; genus Macrobrachium; species Macrobrachium rosenbergii. The sequence goes on from NC_089781.1 coordinate 6,843,706, forward strand.
GCGTGCCGCTTCCTGAAACATGACATTCATTATGTAATGCTCCAGGTGGACAAAAAGTGTTTAGTAAAGATATTGCCATTACATTAATGCACTGAGGCGAATACTTGTTTGTTGTAATGCAAATTATCATTACCTTTAGTAATATATAATATAGGTTTCCTGTTTATCTCTCTCTCTCTCTCTCTCTCTCTCTCTCTCTCTCTCTCTCTCTCTCTCTCTCTCTCTCTCTGTGTGTGACAGTGACGCTATGCGTACGTTTTACTGCTTCTGTTCACCCAAGTAGTAAATCATGTACCTGGTTGATAGTCGACTCTTGTAAGTCGAAGCTGAGGGTGCAAGAATAGAATTTTTTTTTTCCTGCTCCCTGCAGATGACTGAGGTAGACGGATAATTTGCATGCTATAGAAAGAAAGAAAGAAAGACGGAAAGAAAGAGAATGATCCTACTAACGTTAGATTATATTTCATGAGAATAGTTCTTGATGAATGTTTTCAACCTGTGATGAGGATTACATCGAAAAGACTCTCCTTGGTTCTCTTATGCTGTGCATTTTGAACGAATATTGATCACGTAAGTCTCTCTCTCTCTCTCTCTCTCTCTCTCTCTCTCTCTCTCTCTCTCTCTCTCTCTCTCTGTGTGTGTGACAGTGACGCTATGCGTACGTTTTACTGCTTCTGTTCACCCAAGTAGTAAATCATGTACCTGGTTGATAGTCGACTCTTGTAAGTCGAAGCTGAGGGTGCAAGAATAGAGAGAGAAGAGAAAAGAAGAGAGTCTTACGTGATCAATATTCGTTCAAAATGCACAGCATAAGAGAACCAGGAGATCTTTCGATGTAATCCTCATCACAGGTTGAAAACATTCATCAAGAACTATTCTCATGAAATATAATCTAACGTTAGTAGGATCATTCTTTCTTTTCCGTCTTTCTTTCTTTCTTTCTATAGCATGCAAATTATCCGTCTACCTCAGTCATCTGCAGGGAGCAGGAAAAAAAAATAAAAATAAAAGTGTACACACTTAAAAGATGCTCCTCCTCTTCATGAAAGCATTCCCCCTAATACCGGCTAATTTGGGTTTATGCTCCCATTCTCTATAATAATTTGGAAGTTGTCGGCTACATATATGCAAATCACTCTCAACTACTACTCATCCACGATGCGTTTCAGAGAGCTTTCTTTTTTTATTTTTTCCTCTCCGTATACGATTATGTGCCCGTTTCCGAAATTAGCAGGATGCGATCGATTTCGGGGGTCCCGGAAGACCGCTTTAATGACCGTCAAACTATACAATATAAATAAATGAATATTCCTCTTAGGCCCCGACAGTCGAGGGCGAACTGCTCCTAATGATAATAATCACCGGAGGAGCGAAGTACCTGCAGCCTCTCATTACATTATCAAAGCGTGTGGTTGAATTAGATGATGATAGATCGGTCGCCAAAACGGAGAGCGCGCAATGGATGCAGAGTTCAAAATTGAAGGTGGAAGTGGGGGCGGGGGCAGGGTTAATGCTGTTTCTCAAAAGGGAGGGTATTATAAGCCGTATGTAAACGAGACAGAAATAAAGGGCAGAGGTGAAAATGAGATACGCAGGGTGTGCATTACGACGCGAATCAATTTCGAAAAAAACAGAATGATACCCAGCATTGAACACGAAGGCTGCACGATGACTGTACTTCTCACAAGGCTCATTCATTTAATGTTTATCTGTTTATTTGCAGTTTTCCCATTGCCGTATTTTCTCACAGCAGCATCACCTGAGGCATCATAAAAAGTCCCGGCACGCAGATTAAAATGAGGTTTTGTTTTCCTCAAAGTGACTGCATAGTGATTTATCAATCACACGACACGATAGTATTACCTTCCTTTTTTGTTTATAGTATTTTTCCCTTGTCGCACTACCCTCTGATGAATTACATAACAAGCTGGAATATGGCTTATTATTTATGTGTGTATATATATATATATATATATATATATATATATATATATATATATATATATATATATATATATATATATATATCATCATGAAGCTACAAATGTCGCTTAATATCGAAATTCACGCGTCAACTGGAGTCGCTGAATAGGCTTTCGTCGCGGGTTCGTGTCCCACGATTCCAATTCATTTATCACTTATATAAATCCCTTTAAGCGACAATATATATAGCTTCATATATATATATATAATATATATATATATATATATATATATATATATATATATATATATATATATATATATATATATATATGTGTGTGTGTGTGTGTGTGTGTGTGTGTGTGTGTGTGTGTGTGTGTACTTAGGCATTAATTTATACTTATAACAAGTAAAATAAGAACTGAAGATTCTTCGGCGCAATAGAGTTTTCTGTACAGCGTTAACGCTGTATGAAACTCTCAGCTACGACCAGGCAGCACTAAGTTGCTCCCCAGATGCGGTCAAGTGAAGGTGCTTCGGCGAAGCCTCTGGAAAGCTCTGCCCGACGCACGAGCCATGGCTAACCTTAACCTTAAATAAAATAAAAACTACTGAGGTTAGAGGGCTGCAATTTGGTATGTTTGATGATTGGAGGGTGGATGATCAACATACCAATTTGCAGCCCTCTAGCCTCAGTTGTTTTTAAAATCTGAGGGAGGACAGAAAAAGTGTGGACGGACAGACAAATCGCCATCTCAACTGTTTTCTTTTACACAAAACTAAAAATGATACATTCCTTCATTATGTATCACGAATAAGGCTTTGTGTCAATTCAAATACATTGCATGTAATTTTTGAAAGGGCATATTCGCCTATGGCTTAAATATATTCAAATCTTCAAGAGTCACTTCCACAAACATCATCACATACTCTATGCCTCTTCACTTCTGTATCTATGATCATTGCCTCTTTTCTGTACTATACACTCAACAAAAGTTCAAAATACTAATCTCTTTTTATCCGTTGCCAAACTTCTTATTTCCCCATCCAGTCATTTACTATCTTAACTCCTTATCCTCATGTAATACACATTCTCCCTGATGACGTTATGGCCTAATTCCCAAAGTATTCCATGCTCCCTCATTTTCTTAATGCACTATTCTCATCTCCTTGTTAAACTTCCTTGTCTTAATTATATTTATAGCCGCATTTTCACCACACCCTCCCCGACTTAAATATCAACCTGCTTCACCTTCGGCTCAAAGAAATAATGATCATATATACCTCCAGCTACTCCTCTTCCCCCAACTACATTCATGAATTTTTTCTTCAATCTACTCTGAAATATGCCTGGCCCTGATATATAGCCTACTTAATATTCTTCTTTTGAAACCATGTATTTCTAACGATTAAACCCTTTTAAACTATATTTGCACTACACTTTTACCAATTTTATATACAACAGAAGCGCCATCTTACGAGAATTGATTGAATTACTTTATAACTCAATAAGAACTATGTCTTCTAGTTTTTAATTATATCATGTGACAAAAGTTTATAATGGGTTATTCTGTACTACAACCTGTGAACAAAAATTTAATTTCTTATCTAAAACACGTTTCTAGTTGACTGGCGTACCGGGTCATTGAACAGTGTTCTTCTCTCTCTCTCTCTCTCTCTCTCTCTCTCTCTCTCGCTGTTCGTGCCGAGGGTAGAACCATCTAGTTTGTATCAATTTAAAGGTCCTCGTATAGAAACACACGGCTTCTGGTATGGTATGGGTATTGGTCCCATAAATAGGCTATTCTATACCAGTCCCGAATTATGTATAATAAAAATAAAATGTCCAATTACATCCCAAGAAACACATTTACTTTAAAATAAGAATAAACATTTGATAACACCCCCCAATTCATTAAATCAAGGGAATTTAAATGAATATATACTTTATTTAAAATATCAAAACATCAAGCCAATATGACTTGAATCACATTTTTCCTTATCTCGTTTAAAAGTAACAATAATATCAACACATTTACTTTAAAATAAGAATAAACATTTGATAACACCCCCCAATTCATTAAGTCAGGGGAATTTACATGAATATATTCTTTATTTAAAACATCAAAACATCAAACCAATATGACTTGAATCACATTTTTCCTTATCTCGTTTACAAGTAACAATAATATCTACGATGAGAGTAACGTTCCGTGGGTCTTTTGTGTCGCAGTGGGCTACCTAGAAGAAAATGGTCTTCAATGCACTTTCTATTCAGTGACTTCCCAAACGCAACCGCACCTTAACAGAGTAACAATATACCCAAATGCCTCCATCGTTCCCTCCTATTCCACAGGGCACATTTTACATCTGTTATTATTAGTCTCTGTCTCTCACATACACACAGTTACACAACTGGTATAGGTTCAGGTACGGTAAGTTCTGCAGAGGCACAGATGCATGTGTCCGTACACAAACAGGAACATAACATGCTTTTTATATATATATATATATATATATATATATATATATATATATATATATATATATATATATATATATATATATATCTCACACATTACTACGGGTGAAAAATAAGAGACGGACCTATATATACCCGTTTCTTATTTTTCACCTGTGGTAATGTGTGATAAAATGAATCACGTACAGAAGTGATTATTATATATATATATATATATATATATATATATATATATATATATATATATATATATATATATATATATATATATATATATAATCACAACAGAGCCACTGCTCAAAAACCACATCGACAGGGTAACGAGGGAAAGCACAGAAATCATGAAAATGCTCTGTGCTTTCCCTCATTACTCCTGTCGATATATATATATATATATATATATATATATATATATATATATATATATATAATAAATAATATATAATAGCATATATATATATATAATATATATATATATATATATATATATATATATATATATATATATATATATATATATATATATATATATATACATACTGTGTAACTTTCCTTTAGAGAGTAAGACATGTTTTACTCATAATTTATGTAAAATACAATTACAATCAAAATATTAAATGATAATAAACAGTTTGTGCTTTGCAATAACGGTTAATTTGCTTTTTCGTTACAACTGTGTTATGTGATCAATGCTCCCCTCCCGACAGACGTAGACACCAGTGAAAAGATGAACTTCGCAAGGACAAATCAGAGGCCAAACTCCAGTAGATGCCTGCAGTTCACCCTTATTCACAACGGGATGCCCAACGCTCAACCTGATTTGGACGGACTACTGCTAAGTCCTCCCTACAAAGCCATCCAATGGAGAAGGTGACTGAGAGAACTTATGGTTCCCGGATATATCCTCTAATAAGAATAATCTTAAATGAACGTTTTGGCCCACTTGGCTACTTAGGATTCCTTTACTTATAAGAAAAAGAATATAGGTTTCATAATTCCCGATGACGCGTATTGTAATAAAAAGGTGCACATGAGCTCATTGGTGACCTTCAGTTAAATTATCAAGAAATTGATGGGTAGACAACACGGAAGTAGATATAAAATAAATGGAGGTGAATGTGAAGCAACCGTAATTTAATGCTGAATTAAATGCACGTGAACGGAACATTAAACACAAATGCATATAAACTAACCTTGTCCTCTGAAAAGTGCTGAGGATTGGAGAATAGTCCATTAAGCGCTGAATGAATAAGGCACGCGCATAATAACCTGAATTCTAGAAACTAGTTCTTGAATACTAGAATCATTTTCTTTGAAATCCATCTACAAATTACAAAAAAAGTTAGAACATTAACAAATGAGGCAAACAGCACATAACTAAGGATTTTTGTTTTAATAAGACGGAGAAGCACAATAATTTCACTCCCAAACACAAGAGAGTAAAACATTACAAATAACTAGAAGAAGAGAAACCCCATTACTCTTAGAGCGAAATTAATAATAACTGAAATTCCAAAGATAATAAACAACAAGGGTAGTTCTGTTAAAGCAATGACAAGAAGAAATGAGCAAGAAGGATGACAAAGCTAAAACTAATTCAGCGACTTCCTATCTCAAGTATTATTTTGCGAGTGGAAGAAGAATGACGATGATTTCAAGCCTGGTGACAAATAAATAATTAGAAGCTGTTAATTACGAATGTTTATTATCATTATTATCATTGTTGTTGCTATTATTAACCAGTAAATGACAACGCCTTTCCGGCAACGCGAGCCCCCATCCACCGCGCCCTTCAGAGCAAGAGACAAAAAGGCCCTCTTTCTCTCTTCACCACCGTCCCCTCCGAGCTCTCTGCTAACCCTGCCTCGAGTAGCCTTCGGGGCCAATCAAGTTGGACGCAAAGGATGTGAATGCCTGCTGGAGAGGGTAGTTAGCGGCTTGTTAGCACCGGTGAATGCGTATCATTGTTACCACATGAAGTGCGGCAACCACGAAGCCATCCGTCACGGTGGCCTTTGGTGGGGTGGGCGGGTGGGTCGGTTTAGGGGGGAGTGACCAGGTTCTGGCTACAGTGGAGGTGGGACCAGATGAAGAGGTCTCTCCCATCATGGTCCGCTGATGAAGATGATTTTCTCTCTCTCTCTCTCTCTCTCTCTCTCTCTCTCTCTCTCTCTCTCTCTCATGTTGTGAAAAGAATAGAAAATCAAGTTATTCATCAGTCGCTGGGAGGGCCCACTTAATATTCTTTCTCTCTGTCATATGTACATGTAAAAGAAGAATTTTTTTCTCGGTTAAAGTAGGGGGTTCTCTCTCTCTCTCTCTCTCTCTCTCTCTCTCTCTCTCTCTCTCTCTCTCCTAAATTAATAATATTTTAAAAACAGTTATTTCCCAGTTGCACAGCAATATATATACCAATATCTGCCTACTAAGGATTCCACAGGTAAAAAAAGGACTTTCAATCAACGAAAAGTTTTTTAAGAACTGAAAGAATCAACCACAATATTCATCAACCTTCCGTTCTTTCCCTTTTTTCCTCTTCATCCTCCATCACCCTGATTCTTTCTTTTTTACTGGTCTCTTTTTTTTTTCAATTCATGGTCACTCCCTCAATTTATCATCAGCTTCCCTCAGCGTTTATCAGTTTTATGAATTTTTCTATCGCTCTCTCTCTCTCTCTCTCTCTCTCTCTCTTATCATTGAATTTTTTTTTATATTTGGGTGCTTATTTTTCTCTCTCTCACTCTCTCTCTCTCTCTTGTTAATCTTGATCAACTATACTTCTCTCACCTTTTCATCTCTCTCTCTCTCTCTCTCTCTCACGCTCTCATCAAATCTAAACATGCACACACACTTCTCTCTCTCTCTCTTATCATTTGACGTTATACGGGCGAATACTTTAAGAGATTTTCTTTCATTTTTCTCTCTCTCTCTCATCAGTTGTTTATCGACACACAAACACATACACACCTTTTCTCTCTCTCTCTCTCTCTCTCTCTCTCTCTCTCTCTCTCTCTCTCTCTCTCTTACCAAGGCCAATGAAAAGAGAGGCATAACAAAGGACTGCTCCCGCACCGTAGATTTAGATATGGCCGCTCCTCCATCCCTTCACCGCTGAAGGGCCATAAATAAGGGAAAGTTGGAACACGGTGAAAAATACGCCTTTTTGATGCGCAGATGGATAAATACGACTGAATGGGATCGAATTAAGCGGTTACTTTACACTCCATTTATTCCCCGCAAGAAACCCGTCATTAGGAGAGGTTGGCAGTAACAATCTGTACTAACATTCGACGGGGAATAAGTACGTCAAGCTGGTATATGGGTTATATGAATCACATCATGCCAGTTTTCTGTTTGTAACTTCATATACACGGACTGTAATCATTTCGAAAATATAAAAGCAGATTCATTAATCGACTGTGAGGCTTTACGTACAAATGTCGTCACAAACGTCACTGACGCCGACAATAAATATCTGATCAAAATTAGACAGTGCACAACACTCACCCAAACAAATACACACGTACACGCCACCCACACACAGACACACCCACTATATATACTGTATATACATATATATATATATATATATATATATATATATATATATATATATATATATATATATATATATATATATATATACACATATGTGTGTGTGGGCACATGTGCGTTTGGAAACTAAAACATGGAAAACTTACTTAAATACCAAGTATGCAACGTAAGAAGTAAAAATAAATATCTACACAGGATGTAACCATAGCAGTAAATTTTATTTTAAACTCGTAAAATCACAAAGAAGAAATAAAAGACAATCAATAATAACTACAGCCTTAAAAACAATAGCAATTAACATAACCATCCATGCTCATGTAATATGGAAGCAACGATGCAATTGCCCAGTTCCAGAAGATGGCAGATAACCGTGGCGTGGATCAGGAGATAATAAATCGACAAAATAATACTTCGCATTCAGTTTACAGGACGCCAGACGCCGGGACGCGAAAATGAACGGGGGCGCTGATTGCAAGTTCTCGTGTGATTGAAAGGAAGCAGAAACAACTTTTCCTTCTCTTAATTCCAAAGCCGGAAGTAAATGGAGTTCGTGTATTCAGTGAGTTATTTCCAATTCAGTAAAATTTTTAAATATTTTCACTGCAGATTTCCTGAACGCGTGTAAATTCGTGCAGGTGCAAGGTAGTCGTTATTACTATTATACAAGGGCAGATGATAAAACTTATTATTATCACTATCATAGATAAATACAACTAACATGGAAAAAATTGCGAATTATCCGATTGTGACTTTCTGTTCGAAACGTCACCTAAAGTGTACATAAATATACAAGGATAATCTGTAATCAATGATGAGCGTTGCTGTTATAATAATAATAATAATAATAATAATAATAATAATAATAATAATAATAATAATAATAATAATAATAATAATAAATTGTCAACTTCACATTTAAGCCTGTATAGTTTCTATTTCCTGAAATGCCAAGAAAATCTCTCCCTCTCCTCCAACTTGTTAACTCTCCTTCAGTAAACCGTGCAAGGAAGAGTACGTGAAAACAACATAATTTCACATAAATAAATATATAAATAAATACATACATAAATAAACACATAAACAATCACACAGCATATGCAGAGTGACTGAGGATGGAATAAAAACTTTATGACAAAAATTTCCTAAAAGAAAAAAAAAATGGAATTTGGATCCTTAGAAATAAATAAATGAGGATTACGCTTCAAATTCTGAACTGAAGAACTGAAATTTTCATAACTTTTGTTAATCAGTCGGTTCGTTAGTATTTGTAACTGAGGAAATATACATTAACGTCGCATGTGTATGATGAATTTGTTATTATACAAATATACTGATGCACGTGAGCATACAATCCTTTGTAATGAACCATACATGAAAATAGCCCATGTAGAATGTGTATATATATACTATATATATATATACAACTGTACAAAACAAAATGTACATTTGTGCAAGAAGTGTGCAATTAATTGCAATTGTATAAAGACCATGTTTATTGACATGTGTATATACGTAATTTTAATTTCACAAACATGCATGAATGTGTTTGTACAAACTGTAACTATATAAATATGTAATAAGCATGTAACTGCACAAACAAACCTCATAAATATACATTATATATATATATATATATATATATATATATATATATATATATATATATATATATAAAAGCATAATGCACGCACACAGGCACACACACACACACACACACATATATATATATATATATAATATATATATATATATACGCATACATATGTACGTGAAATATTTGTTACGTTATTTCCCAAGCACATATCCATAGATAACATGCGTATGCACGCTTTTGTAACTCATCATACGCTCAGACTTGCGTGCGCTGTAAACGCGTGCTTACGAGACGGCCTTCCGACGACGGTTGAATATGGACACGTGGTCGTAAATCTTGTGATCTGCTTCCCGAGGCCAGATCTCGTTAGTGGCTCTTGTTACCTCTTGTGTTCTGCAGGGCGTACACAAAACATAACCAACTGACACACGTACACATGTACGTGAACGCATATATGTTTGTAAGTACACATGTCCAATTTAAAACCCTCGTCGTCGCTCATGTAATTCAAGACAAAAATATCGCAGATCAGCTTTCATATTCTGATGGATGTCCAAGGTCTACTAAATAAAGGGTAAACTTGTTATTAATAATAGTTCCTAACGGATACTGACAGTCTGTTTCGTCTTTTCGCATAACTTTTCGTTATACAGGTTTGTATAGTATGTATGTATGTATGTATGTATGTATGTAAGTACTAAGAATTCTCTACGAATTGATACATATTTTATTCAATAATTTCTTTAAAAGACCTACGCAGTCGTTTTTTTTATATGTATGTATGTATGTAAGTACTAAGAATTCTCTACGAATTGATACATATGTTATTCAATAATTTCTTTAAAAGACCTACGCAGTCGTTTTTTTTCTGATGGCGTGAAACGCAACATGAGCAAGACTGTCCAAAATAATCCTGGTCTGACAAGAAAAGTATGTAAATATATATAGACTTCATCACTTAGGTCATGATACTCCCAACTCTTCAAAAGAGGCAAAGTAAACGACTCACGAAATACCGAAGTTGGTAATGAATTTTACCTTCTGGAAGTGAATGATACAAAATATTTATGAAAAAGGGACTTTGGTTGACGGATTTATGGTATATGGTCCCATAACACTGCTTTGTTTCATTAAAATATTCCATTTTCCTTTTAATTCCGTCCTTCTGCTTGAAAATGCCGGCATAACTTTAAACTTCAGAATCTTCCGAGACGTAGTTACCCTTCGCTTTTCTTTTTCTTTGATTTGTTTATTTACTTCTTTATACCTGGTTACTGGAGGGTCTGGGGAAGGTGCTCAAATACGGTATCATGACATATCTCTTGGTTTTATTGACATTAAGTGGAGACTGATGTTCATCAGGAAAGTTGCATTGTCTCTAATGTTTACTTCTTCGAATCGTCACTAAGCTCTTCCTTGGGCGAGTCGATAGAGTCGTGGCCTAGCACTCGCTAGGCCCGAGTTCGACTCTCCGGCCGGCTAATAAAGAGCTAGAGGAATTTATTTCTGGTGATAGAATTCATTTCTCGCTATAATGTGGTTCGGATTCCACAATAAGCTGTAGGTCCCGTTGCTAAGTAACCAATTGGTTCTTAGCCACGTTAAATAAGTCTAATCCTTCGGGCCAGCCCTAGGAGAGGTGTTAATCAGCTCAGTGGTCTGGTAAAACTAAGGTATACTTAACTTTTTTCGAATCGTCACTAACCACACTTGATGTCACTCCAGTTTATAAACAATATCAAATAAACTAATTTTAGTAATTTTACTGTAAGTAGTAGAGTAAAAGTGTGATACACGTCACCTGCCTTGAGAAGATGCAGTGAATGTGTTGCTCATTTCTTGAGGGTGAGAGTAAAACACATGAACTTGCGGTACAAGAGCAAGAGCTGATTGCTGAAGAGATTTAAGGTGTAGAGGATACGCAGGCTGGTGTGATACACATCAGTTTCATAAACGAGTGTATTAGCACTTACAATTTTACCTTGAAACTTCTGTGACATTAATGGCATCCATATGAGGACCGGTTTTATAAAAATCTCTTCCACTGATAAAAATGAATTACAAAAGCATGAGTTAGTTATGATATAAACTGCCAAAACCTCCAGTTATCTATATTCAGTCTTGAATGCAAGCTAGGTCGAAGTGGCGGTAAAGAAACAATATTAAAATAAAAGGAATCTGAAGGGACAGATGGAAGGAAAAAATGTGAAAAACTACTTAACAGAACCTAAAAAAAAACATAGGAATGCCTACAATTCGTTTGGAGCCAACGACCACAAAACGATCTAAAAACAATGTTCGATTAAACTAGACCTTTGCTAGCGGGGGTCTTACTTCCTGAGTAGGCCTCTCGACTAATGAAAGAAAAATAATTTGAGCATTTCACAACACGAGAAGCGAATAAACTTGACCTTTAATAAGCCTAAAAATAAACCATCGGAACGAAAAAGAAAATTTGAGATTCGATCACATTCACCCTGGACACAAATACAACGAGTAACACCACTCACAAAACCTTTTCAACTTGAAAGTCACAGCCATACTTCAAATAACGCCAATTTCCCCATTCGCAAGGGTAGCCATATATGCAAGCCAGTTGTTCAATAAGAATTATCTCCTTTATTGCCACAATGTCAGTTCTAGGAAGTGCAATGACCTTAATCTTCTTCCCCGCAGGAGAATGATGTATGGAGTGACTTCAGTGTCAACGGAGAGGAGCCCTAATGAGCCTTTAAATGTCAACAGTGAAAGATTGCTGAAAGATCAGCTCTGATAAAAATAAAGTGTATCGAGAAAACTTGACTGGAATGGAGAGATACGACACCCAATGATACTGTACATGCATGCATGTATGTATGTATGTATGTATGTATGTATGTATGTATGTATGTATGTATGTATGTATGTATATATGTGTATATATATATATATACCCATTAAAATTGATTTATAGGATTTTTTCAGATGCAGCGAGAACATTTATACATACATATATATGTACACACACACACACACACACACATATATATATATATATATATATATATATATATATATATATATATATATATATATATATATATATATATCACAGAATTTTATATATATATATATATATATATATATATATATATATATATATATATATATATATATATATATAAATGTTCTCGCTGCTTCTGAAAAAAATCATATAAACCATGTTTAATGGTGTCTGCGTCTGTGAAACCCACGAAAGTATCCGTATACAAATAAATTTTAATATTTACTTCACGTCTGCGAAGCAGCAAATCCTCTCTACCGTCTGCAGCCTTCTTGGCCCCTCCATTAATCAAAGAGTATGTCAATTTGCAACGCAAGTCGATGCACACGGCTAAAAAAGAAACAACCCTTTGAAGTCCGAAGGAAGGAAAAAGTCCGCAAAGTCGCAAACAACACAAAACAGACAGCGAACGACACGGTCGCATGACATCAAGGGGTCGATAAATTTCCACGGTCGATGAGGTGCATGTCGAATGAAATCGTTCTTTATCGCGGCTGCCATATATAACTCTCCGAAAGCAACCATTGGACAGTCGCGGCTGCAATATAAAACTCTCCGTTCGTTTCAAGGGACCCACCTACATACGCTGGCTTGCACAGTTGCTGGGTTCTCAGGGCAACCGAAACACCTGTGTTCTAAGGAAGGCGCAGAGTCTGGGGAGACCTTTCGGCCTTTGCGCGTGCTTTATCTTTCTTACATTATGCCTGTCCGATAACTCACGAAAATTCCAACGCAAAGAAAAAGGGGGTGGAAATAAAAATACGATAAGTGCAAATAAGAAAATAAAGGTCTGTCGCAATTTTGAAATCTACAATTTTTGAAAGTATGAATGGTTATGTCTGCTAATATATATATATATATATATATATATATATATATATATATATATATATATATATATATATATATATATATATATATATATATATATATATATATATATACATACACATACATAATATACACATACACACATGTAATATATATATATACATATATATATATATATATATATATATATATATATATATATATATATATATATATATATATATATATATATATATATATATATATATATATATATATATATATATATATATATATATATATGTATATATATATATATATATATATATGTATAGGCTATATGTGTCAATAAACTGTACATTCCACGTGGCTAATTGCAAAAATCATGGACTTGGAAGTGAAGACAAAAGCCAAGTAAACTACAGAATGTTATCAAATTTTGAAATAAAAGAAACAAATAAATGAAAAGACATTAGCTCAATGTCTGTAGGTTATAGTTGCGTACTTTCTTTTGAGTGGCACTTACTAATTTTATTTTTTTCCGAATTTAGTGAAAATTCACACTGAAAGTCAACAAAGACTCGCAAAAAAAACAGCTCATTCACCAACAACTGAGAAAAAGCATAAGTGAAATAACTGGCAAGTAATATACATAGTTAAATTAAGAAATGTCATTACGAAAACAGTAGGTGTGAGGTAAAACCTACACATAGGTAAGACTTATGCCGAAGTCAAAGCCAGCTGCAAGGATCGAGATGCCCGGAACACTCACCGAACGCAGGGGCATAAATGATCATCCAAATTTTCCACGCAACGTGACAGGAGCAGCTGAAAACGAGCTATGAATGGACAAAAGGAAAAAGCAGTGATGAAATGCGAAGAGACGTGATAAAAAAGTAAAAAAAAAAAAAAAAAACAGAGGCTTGGGGAAGCATACAGACAGTGGGGATACGAATGTATAATGAACTGGGAAAACGTTGAAAAGTGAGGTTATAGTGGAAAAAGAATATGTGATGTATACAACGAAAGTGGTTGCCTTTTTTCTTATTCTGTGTTACTTGCTAAGAGGGCTCGTGACTGGCGTGAAGATGTGAAGATAATGATGACAAAGTGAAGTAGGGTGGAAAAATAAAAATCGGCGAAATGTGTAAGGAAAAATAGCGGGAAGAAACTAAACGGAAAATTATAATAACCGAGTGAGTGTGAAAATCGAAAATGAAGGACTACACAAGTAGCAAAAGAAGGTACAAAAACTATGTGAAATAGAATGTCATAAATTATATCTGAAATCATGAATAAAAGATAAGTATTCATAAGAGAGAGAGAGAGAGAGAGAGAGAGAGAGAGAGAGAGAGAGAGAGAGAGAGAGAGAGAGAGAGAGAGATCATACAACAGTGGTCTTAATTATGTTTTCACGTTTAGAAAATAAGAATATGATGTTTTAAATCTAGACCCTTACTGATTAAGATTGCAAAATTCTAAACACATCGATTCATCATAACGTAAGTAATAGTAAGCAAAAGTAAAAAAAAAAAAAAGAATTACTACTCACAATTATTATTACAGTTGAGTATAATTCACCAAAAGCCAAGGAAAATATGTTATAATCCTAATACAAAAATTTTTCCTTTTGTCAATAAATTTAATAAGCGCACACACACATAACCGCTACCGAATTATAAACATCAACATACTTCTGTGGGCAGTTCATTTTGCATGAAGATGTCTTCATCAGTGATTTTAGGGAACTAAATGTTTTCAAATTTAAGTTGATTTTCACAGGTGTTCAATTTTGGCCAAATACTTTCTTGCCTCTTACTGTTCCGACGTATTTTATCTTAATAATTAGAATGATTATTTACTTTAGTGAAACTTATTGTCTCAATTTTTCCTCCTGCAATTTCTTCATCTTCATAATTTTCTCTCGTTATTTACACCTGTCATGACTTCCTGTTTAGAACGACCGCTGTTTTGGCATTATCTCTTAATGTTTACAATTTTCATATCTAAATGTTTAGAATTTTTACATCTAATACTTACTTCTTGTATTTTAGACCACCTCCTAATATTCAGCATTATTTCTCAGCTTTTACAGAAAGTGAGCCCCTCGTGCGACATTTCACGCATACCTAACCACAGGCCACTGAAGACGAATGCCTCCCCAGCCCCGAGGAATTCCAAATATTTTTTTTCTCTCTCCTCCTCTCTGAAGCTACTTATTGGATCTCCTCAATATCCCCCCCATTCTCCCAAAATGCTGCTTGACGGCCAAGGGCCCTCCACTTCCCATTCCCCCTTCCCCTTGAGGGGGGAAGAGTCAAGGACCTGTTGAACATAATACAAACACTTGAAGCTCATCCTCCACTTGAAGTGGCGAGTCGAGTCCAGACATTCAAAGAATCAATGAAATGGCATCAAATCCGCTTTTTATTTTCTCTCTCTCTCTCTCCAGCTTCCCTCATCTGCACACACCTCCTTTTACGGCGACAAGACCCTCTCGCGCGCCTCTATGGGCAAATACAAAGGAGTTGAGCGTTGTAATAACCGTCCTATCCTTTGACGTAAAATGTTCTTAATTGTTATTTTTTATTACCAATAATATAAGCGTTAGCCAAATTATTTTCATGTAAATGCTTCCAGCTGTGTTATTAACGCTTGATTATTATTATCATTTATGACGGAGACCCTCTAGTAAAGGTCAACTAAAAAATTATGGCTGCATTTTTATTATTGTTACTGTAACACCTGCAACGACTATTACTGTATTCGGACTTGTCAGAAAATTCACTAAACTTTCCATTTTCATATTCAACATAAAGACGGTTAAACTATTCCCAAACAATATCCACCGAACTAAATATAAGACTGTACATTAACAATAATAGGGGCGTATGAAATGACGTCAACAGTTTTAAATACAATGACTGAGATAATACTGAAGAAATTTGGGCTAATACGAATAACGGAGGTTGAGTGCCCAATGGGGGGACGCAGTAGTACTCTTAAGTGGTGGATGAGGTTCGGGGCGAACCCCAAGCAAGGTGAGGTAGCTTGTGTGAGGTTAAGTTAGGAGGGCCAGGATCAGTAACATTAATACTTAGTGATAGCCCATGGTACACTTGATTAAATAAAAAAAATAGATCACAACTCAAATTCTCAATGAAATAATTGTAGAATAATGTGGACTCTTGAGAAAAAGCAGACGAGTGAAGATTAACAAATTAAAAAGAAGGTAAATAATAAATCTGGACTGAAAAGAGTCACAAATTTAATTTTTCTGAATTCTGAATAATTAAGTGCTAAAATGAATCACAAATTAATTTTGTGATTCACTTAAACTGAAACGAATGAAAACATAAAACACAAGCAAAACGCAAGAGTCATTCTGGACACAACAGAACCATATTATTCTGGATTGAAAATATTTGCAAATTAAGAGAAAAATCAATGGTAACTAGAATAGACGCAAAAGAAGCTAAAACTCAATAATAAACAAACAAGAGTTCTGGAGTCAAGAGTCAGCCATTAAATAATAAAATACCTAATAATACGACATGCCAAATACTGAAAATTCAAAATCAATAAAAATTAAATAATAAACTGCACACACAAGAATAAAAAAATAAATCAAGAAAATTAAAGTATAAAACCTGGACTTAGCAGAATCCTGACTGAAGTGATACCCTTCTTCTCTTACGTCTCGACGACTCCCCAACGCCCTTCTCCCCCTCCCCTCCCCCGCGGAGCTAATCTGTGCCCCGGTAATAAGATGAAATCCGACTAAACGACTTCAATGGTCGCACTTGAAACCTCTCGAGGGTCATCAGAAATTAATTAACACAAAGGCCACCATCATAATAATCAAAATCTTGAGAGAAATAATGATCCCTGGTTGCTTAGCGATGCCTCTCGGTCATGCATACCTTCGTTTCAAAGTGAACAGCGTCGAGATAGACAGTATATATATATATATATATATATATATATATATATATATATATATATATATATATATATATATATATATATATAGTACACACACACGCATATATATATATACACACAAACATACATAAATATATATATATATATATATATATATATATATAAATACACACACATATATATAATATATTTATATCTATATGGGTATATACATATATATATATATGTATTTATATAGACAGATATATAGATAGAAATTTAACAATATTTCAAAAAGAAAGAACAGACAGACACACAGGCTGAGGTAGCGTTATAGCTGTAAGATTAACTTGATTTGAGAGGAAGAAAGAGGAGAGAATCTAGTTATAGGAGAGAATAATTGGTTGAAAGAGAGAGAGAGAGAGAGAGAGAGAGAGAGAGAGAGAGAGAGAGAGAGAGAGAGAGAGAGAGAGATTAATATGACAATTAAAAACACCTAGTCTCACTTGTGCTTCTATATTTTATTAAAGCATTCCTATCAGACAGATCTTCAGTAAAAATTATATATATATATATATATATATATATATATATATATATATATATATATATATATATGTGTGTGTGTGTGTGTGTGTATATATAATATGCATATATATATACACATATATATATACATACATGTGTATGTGTATGTATATGTATATATTGTGTATATATAAATATACACATACGCACACACAGAAAGTTAATTGTTGTCTCTCTCAGAGAAGGTTGCCCAAGATGACCACAATTCTTGGGCATCACCTTCCAGTTTCTAAGCAAGTCTTTAATGACGCTTGCTACCCTCATGCTTCTTCCTGACCCCAATCGAATCTGGTACATACATTTTGGTTGACTGCCGAGTGGTTGGCCCAACGCGAACCACCGACCTTGAAAACATGAATAGAACTTTTTCCCACTATGTATATGTACATATGTGCGCAAAAATACAATTAATGTTACGTAAATAACAGGGCATGGAGCCAGAATATGAATTTGCTGGAGACGTTGTCTATTAAAATAATTGTTTTTAACTAAATTTTGAATATCAAAAAAAGACCACAAGCTCTCCTCTACTAATAACAACAAAGGTTTAGAAGTGGAGTAAAAGCACGATTCATCCTAAAAGAAATAACTTCTGCATTATAGCAACATAGAGAGTGCAAAATCACTTTGGACAGGACTGCTCTTATTAACCGTGATTTGGGCGACGTTCCACAGGACCTCCAGCGGCCACCCGCCCACCCGCCCGCCCGATGCCTATAATAGACTTCTCATGAAGCACCTTTTCGTCCGCAGACACAAGCGTGAGAAAATACTTTCCACCCAAATTACAGTGTGTTTTCCTCCTCGTGCAGCTGCTCAGTTGGGGTCTTGTCCTCCTCATTTGATGGGGAAAGAAGAGGAGGGGAAGGAGCGGGGACAAGGGGGATTGTAAGGTATGGGGAGGGGGGGGTCATGGAAAAGGGGGTTGATGAAAGGGAGAGTAACGAGGTACAGGAATGAATGAGGAAGAGAAACGATGGTTAACAAAAAAAAAATGAAATCGGTTGGGAAATCGGTTAAAAGCTCCACGAAAAAGATTTAAGTAAGTGAAGGTAAAGAGGAAAAGCGAAAGTCATTAGGGAATCTGTGCTTTTTGTAGATCTCAACCTAAATTAGCACTGACCAAATTCATACTTCTTGAGTACCTATGCACTGGACCTTGCTTTAAATAGCCGATTCGCTCTTCGAAAATTCAGTTCCTGTTTTAAATAAATGATTCGTATTGCAATTATCTGTTTCCTACTTCTTATGAACCGGCCCTACTCAAAACGTGATTCTTGTTTTTGATAACTGAATGTGTGTTCTGAAACTTCGGCAGATTGGAAGATTCCGAGTTCAGCTATTTCTTGAACCAAATAATTTCTTGTTGGTATTCAGAGTTTTCCTTCGGGATCTTATTCAATAGCATAGAAGCATCATGGAGACATAAATGCTGAAAAATATTTACTTTCTAAAACGTAAATCCTTAAACAAGACCAACAGAAACTCTCGAAATATAAAAGGACAAGAATACCAGTGAGAATAATGCTGAATTTATTACATAAAAGTGTAGAAAAAAATAACAATATTGAAAGGATGGCCGATTACACAGGTAATTCAGATCTAAGTAACCAGGAACCAAAAAAGGAACGATAAGAAAAAAAAAAGAAACGTCACAAATTAAAGGTAAATGGGTGGTCTGGCCAATGGCCCCTAAAGATATCACAACAAAAAGACGTTTACAAAACTTTTCACAGGGTTAAGTATAAATGGGGTATCAACAGAGGTATTTAGGATTAGGCTGGTTAAGACGATCTCTCTCTCTCTCTCTCTCTCTCTCTCTCTCTCTCTCTCTCTCTCTCCTATAGAGGCGATAATCCGACTACAAAACCTACAAGTACGTAGTGTAGGGGACTTTATGGCAGATCGGGTCTTCTACTTTTCAAATACTGGATCAGTGTTTACGGGTATGGGAGGTCATTGTGTTAATGTGTTTTACTTCTAATACTGTATCGTGTGTCCCCTAACTCTCTCTCTCTCTCTCTCTCTCTCTCTCTCTCTCTCTCTCTCTCTCTCTCTCTCTCTCTCCCCTGGTGCTGGGGAAATTATACGTAAATAAGTAAATAATGTACACTGAGCATGCACAAATAAAGTGGCTATATTATAGATGGCAGGAATGTGGATACTCATACAATGAGAAAATGTTAAGGACCTCATGAACAAGAAACATAAACGCAAGCGTACATACGGATATTTAGAGATACATGGACATATGAAATAGTCCATGAATGTACAAACATTACTGCTAAGATATATGCAAAGAATACATGCATAACTACGTACGGAACAGCAAAAGCTCATGCATATACATAAACGAGTTGCGGACAAGAGGCTACGCTCTGCTAAGTAAACAATTGGTATGGATGTGTCGGGTTAGCTATAGTAAAATGTATCTGGATTCGACAGATAAGTGTAAGGGCGAGGTGAACCAGACTACTTATATTCCGTCTCAGTAAGACGGCTAGTTAGTCCTTTTCCCTGGAACCCCTGTGCTGGTTCGAATCTTGCCTTGAATGCGAAATTTATTTTCTGCTCGGATAGTCTTACGAAAAGTACACCGCCACACACACATATATATATATATATATATGTGTGTGTGTGTGTGCGTGTGTATGTGTATATCTACACATATACACATCATCGCAAAGTTAAACAAGTGTGTCTGTATCTCTGCGTGAAAAAACATAATTCGAAACTATTCCGTAAATTATTGAATCCTCATCAGCTGTAGCAAAACATGAACATCAAAATCCACATCGGAGAGTACTAATCATCTATTTCGGAAAACCGTTTTTCATCCTATAACAAAATAGTCAATACTGCATAAATATTTTCATTCAATAACAAAACAGTCAGTACTGTACAATAATTTTCCAGTGACGAGAAAGATTTTTCACCATAACTTTAATGTTTTATTTGCGAGCGGCACAAAAAATATAACATACAAAAACGCGCACATCCCATTTAATTTCTTGCATGCAGTTTACAATGTTCGTGCAATATGTACACGCTGGAGCCAATAATTCCCTCAATCTATAAAACTTACAATTATTTCTTCTTTTGTTGCTTCCTTTTTTCTGCTCAGAATTTCTTTCTACCCGTTAAGTCTTTGATGTTATAAATTATAGTCTTCCTTAACGCTTTTCAGATTTAAGCAATTCCCTGGCAACCAGAAATGTGTTATAAATAATAACAACCAATGCAGGTCTCCTTCCATTTACAATGCCAATGCATTACTTCATTTTTTTCTTCTTCTTCTTCTTCTTCTTCTTCTTCTTCTTCTTCGAGAGAGAGAGAGAGAGAGAGAGAGAGAGAGAGAGAGAGAGAGAGAGAGAGAGAGAGAGCTGAAAAGAACAATCGTCCCCGGGTAAACAAAGAACGCAGCTCATTCTTTTATCCAAAGCTATATAATAAGTTTGTGCGTGGTACCTTTGCACACACGCTCTCCTATATTGTTCTCCGGATCTTCCCAGGGCTGTCGTGCAAAGGAGGGAAGTCAAAAACCTTCTGAAGGAATGTGGCAGGTTGAAAGGAAAGAATGAGCGCAGCCAGGGCTACCAGGAGGAGGAGGAGGTATTCCGTCATGGAAAAGAAGAAAGAAAGGCAGAGAGAGAGAGAGAGAGAGAGAGAGAGAGAGAGAGAGAGAGAGAGAGAGAGCTGTATCCTCAAAATAAGGCCAGCACCTATAATTGTCCAGAAAACCTCAATAACGAAGTATCTAAGGCAGCAAAGAAACCTCAGGTTTGTCTGACATTTTTATGTATTAGTCTTTTGTCTAAGGGCTGTTAT
Source organism: Macrobrachium rosenbergii (assembly GCF_040412425.1). NCBI lineage: Eukaryota > Metazoa > Arthropoda > Malacostraca > Decapoda > Palaemonidae > Macrobrachium > Macrobrachium rosenbergii. Next base: position 6,865,453 of record NC_089781.1, read on the forward strand.
AATATGATACTACCAAAAGAGATTTGTAGATTTACGATGTGAACGCTGTTCTTAGTATTTATAAGCAACATAATTTTACCCTCAAGGAAAATATCCTCCTAGCACTAAATCAATCAGTTTTGTTTATGCCTGAACAAGTGTTTCTGATTTACCGCCTGAGTTTTATGTACGAGAGAGAGAGAGAGAGAGAGAGAGAGAGAGAGAGAGAGAGAGAGAGAGAGAGAGAGGTTTTGGCCTTGTCCTGTAAAACTGTTTCGCAATATTTCAATGAAACCTGAAGTGAATCAACACTGATTTCTTAGGAAGAAGAAACCAAAACAGCATTTCATCTTGAACAAAGCAGCAAGGATCAGACAAATTAATCGTACACTCAGCCAACACTTGAGGCCATAATATTCAGGGTAACCTGTTGTACTCGCGAGGGTATCAGATTCGTCAGTATATGCAAACTCCGTGCCCCAAAGGTATTTGAAAGGCAACCCAATACCCTCTCTTCATCAAACACACACACTTACATGAGAATTAACACACGTACGCACGCGCGCAGCGGCGTATGTACACACTGGATAACACGCACAAATGAAGGTATGCAAGCTGCAATTGAACACTTCAAGGTTAATATTATATTGTTTATAATGACAGAAACATTTGAAAAGAATGCAGTTCTCTGGAACAGCATTCTATCTCCTTCAACTTTAGTCAATCTTTCATATGATTCTCTCTCTCTCTCTCTCTCTCTCTCTCTCTCTCTCTCTCTCTCTCTCTCTCTCACCGTACGTGGGCCATATCGTTTATGAAGATTATCCGTATAATAAAAGTGGATAAACGGGGAACCTCCTTTCTTCTCTCTCATACATGGAGAGGCTGACAATTGCTGACTACGGCTGACAAAGGCTGACGAAGGCTTTTGTTACAGCGTGACTGACAGCGGGTATTGAGCGTATGAGCTGCGGGCGTGCGCCGAAACCTGATATCTGCCTGTTGTTCATCTAGCAGTCCCCTCAGCCAGCCCCTAGCCCCTCCATTTTCCCTCCACCTTCAGCCTCCAAACTCTCCAACCCCTCCCCCTTAACACAGACACATATGGTCCCTCCCCCTCCCCCACCCCCCGCCCTTTGCTCCTCCACACGCCCAAGCCCTCCACTTTACTCTTCGGTGGAGTTGATGGAGTGACTCACTGAAAAGAGAGAGAGAGAGAGAGAGATTGGACATATATACAGAAACAGAACGTTGATAAAAGACATACTTAAATAGAAATGAGAGAGAGAGAGAGAGAGAGAGAGAGAGAGAGAGAGAGAGAGAGAGAGAGAATTACCCTCGACAAAGGACGTGTTCCAGGTAAGAATTAAAGGAAGAGCCAAAGATGCCACGGTCTGGTCCGAAGGTCGTAAACTCAAGACCGTCTCAGCTGATTCAACACTCTTAACGACGGATTGAATGAGTTCTCAAAATGCAAAGCCATTTAAATTAACTTTCTTAAGTTTCGAATCGATGAGATCGAATAAAAATTCACCCAGTAAATATGACTGACTATATGTTCTTCAAAGTGGTGGAAATTGAAATGTACGCGTTTTCTTCATTTCCGTTCTTCATTTACGTAAGTTGATGACTAAACATTAGTATAATACTACAAAATAATTTTTTTTTTTTAGAAGCAAGACAGTACAAACTGATCAGTGCGAAGGCTACTATCATGATGAGTAGACCCTATAAAGTGGAATCCAAATGAACACTTACAATGTGTTCAAATATTCATTGAAAATAAATATATAAACTGTGTGATTTATTTTCCTACCTGTAATTTAATTATTGACCTACTTGGTAACATCGGTACACCTGAGCAATGTCACTCTAGTTACCTCATGATTGTCAGTATTTTAATTCTGAATATTTACAGGCATATACGAATAGAGAGAGAGAGAGAGAGAGAGAGAGAGAGAGAGAGAGAGAGAGAGAGAGATTCATAACTCTCAGTATTTTCATTCTGAATCTAATGAAAAGTATTGTTGGGTGTTACTACGTAAGATAACTGAATATTTATAGGCTTATATAAATATTCGTGTGTGTGTGTATGAGAGAGAGAGAGAGAGAGAGAGAGAGAGAGAGAGAGACGACTGGCTGTCATATGCACAATGTGTAAAGGGGTAACAATTCCATTATAAAAATGAAATTCCCTAATAAAAGAACATTAACAACAACACGAACAAAAGCGAAAAGGTGTTCGAAAGGATGACAACAATAACGAAAGAAAAAAAAAACGAAAAAAAGGAAGCGGTCGGTGGGACGAATCAAAAATGTAACAGTGAAAAAGTCACCTCGCCTTCACACGGCAACGCGATTAATGCAGGTAATGACCAAGAGACAAAGGAGGAACAAAAGAGGAGGTCACAAAGAAGCAGTCACTTATATTTCACAGGAATGGCTTAGGGAGGCAATAAAAATTTCGAGAAACAAAGGCTCGAAATGTAATGAAGTTTCAATAGTGCTCTTGATTCTCCGTAGCGTGGTGAGTTAGCGACAACCTCACTCTTTCTACCGTGGAACGGGTTCAAATCCCACCAGGGAAGGGAGTACTGACTGTGCTTCTTCACTGCCGCCGCCCCCCCCTCATATTAGAGACTTCCAGTGTAAAGTGTACTCACAAAGCTTGAGGGAATCTAAGTTTAAAATTCACTGTGATTTTCCAAATACAGGATAATATGTGCGTGTTACTGATTAGCACAGTGTAACTAAAGAGGTAAAATACATTATCATACGATATAATGTTCATGATCTACATACTTAGTTATCCGTGTGAATAAACTTCGAGGGACAAGTTCATTCTGCTACAATAGTTTTTCTCGTGGTTTCATCGACTTACAAAATGATAGAGTCTTGCGAAATGATCGTTCATTATTAGTTCAACAGTTTGGGCTCTATCCCCTATCTATATTTTCATTACATAAGAGATATGGATCGTCGAGGTTGGATATTTCGCCCTTGAGGACTTAGTTGAAAACCATCTAAATAGATGGCTATTCGTATATAAAAATATCCTATAAGACAGCAAAGTTATTTAATCCAAAATCTAAACCTGGTTATCTAACAGAGGACACAAGCCTAGGCAGATAAAAGTAAAGTTTTTAAAAATAAGATCTGAGGAAACATATTTTTATTATTTCATGAACTAAGGCAGTGCAATATAAAAGAAAAATCTTAAGAAATGGTTTTTACTCTTTTAAGCGTTTACCATATTGAGCCTCAGTTGTGTACTTATTTTGACCAATAACAATGTGACAGTTTTATAATTGCATTTTATGATTTTTAACTTCCTACAAGGTTAATGCGGTCACCTATAATGATCTCTACCAATAAAGCTAACGCTATAATGACATTCCTATACGATTAAGGTGACATCATATATATAATGAACTCACTATAAATATAAAGTTGACTCAGTCAGCTACATAATGGTTAACGCTATGAACTCACTACACAATTAACGCAAACCAAATTCACTATGCGATTAAAGCAAACTAAATTTACTATGCCATTAACGCAAACTAGATTCACTATGCGATTAACGCAAACCAAATTCACTATGCGATTAGCGCAAACCAAATTCACTGTGCGATTAAAGCAAACTAAATGTACTATGCGATTAACGCAAACTAAATTCACTATGCGATTAACCCAAACCAAATTCACTATGCGATTAACGCAAACTAAATTCACTATGCGATTAACCCAAACCAAATTCACTATGCGATTAACGCAAAACAAATTCCCTATGGGATTGAAGCAAACTAAATTTACTGTACCATTAACGCAAACTAAATTCACTATACGATTAACGCAAACCAAATTCACTATGCGATTAACGCAAACTAAATTCACTATGCGATTAACGCAAACCAAATTCACTATGCTATTAACGCAAACTAAATTCACTATGCGATTAACGCATACAAAATTCACTATGCGATTAACGAAAACCAAATTCACTATGCGATTAATGCAAACACTAATCATGAATTCACTATGCGATTAATGCAAACACTAATCATGAATTCACTATACAATTAACGTTATCACCTATATGAACTCTATCGGCGATCAACGCAGACAACTGCAATGAATTAATTTGCATCTCGATTAACACCAACAGCAGCAAAAATTCGCTCACTCACTGACGCTAAAAAATGCAATGATTTCTTTTTTATTAGGACAAAACCCATCGGCAAAGTCAGCGATAATTACACGAGTTATTTGAATTCGGTTACCCTAAACAGGAGATGGATGAGAACACAAGAACAAAGGAGTTATGATAATTATCCTCATTATTTTTCATAATTATCTTAACTACTTTTCATAATTATCTTCATTATTTTTTATAAATATCTTAATTATTTTTCAAAATTATCTTAAATATCATTCATAATTATCTTCATTACTTTTCATAATTATCTTCATTACTTTTCATAACTATCTTCATTATTTTCTATAATTATCTTCATTATTTGCCATAATTATCTTCATTGTTTTCCATCAAACACATAAATTAAATTTCCAGCACTCCAATGGCCAAGACCTTGTATAGGAAGATTCAGTAGGAAAGAACGCCTATATATGAATAAAAAAGAAAGCAAAAGGAAAAGAAAGGAAAAAAAAAGTGTACAATAACGTCGTATTTCAAGGCTACAGCTTTTTTAATGCATTAACTCTTACGTACGTAACTCGTTTAAATATTCATTACTTCAAGAGTCAACAAATGAGGTTGAATTTACATTATCAAAACTCAAATGCAATTAGCAGGGGTACAATTCCTTTGTTTACACGACGATAACTCCATTAAAATACCCTTTTCCATTCATTAATGACGGGTTTCGGGAAATCTCAACAACTAAATATCTATATTTATCAACAATACACACACACACACTAAGACATATATGTATGCGTATATACTGTATTTATATATGTGTGTGTACACAATAATACACACACACACAAAAGCATATATATAAATATATATTTATAATATATATATATATATATATATATATATATATATATATATATATATATATATATATATATATATATATATATATATATATATATATATATATATATATATATATATATATATAATCTGAATATTTACACGATATGACATACCAAAAGTCAGATGGTAATCTCATAAAGAGAGAGAGAGAGAGAGAGAGAGAGAGAGAGAGACCCATGTCTATCATTCAGCAGCAACAACAAAAATGCAGAGACAGACAGACAGACAGACAGAGAGACCGATAAAGAGAGAACCGACTGTACTTTTCAACAACAGAAAAAAAATAAATAAATAAAAATAAGACAAAAAGAGTAACACGGACTTCAGTCGTAAGTCAGATCACGTTATCAGTGATCAATGATATTTCCTGTGCCCTTGTTTCATTGTGGCCACGTCCAAGGAGGATCCAAAGAGACCAATTGTCGATTACTAGATTCTATTCACGTGCGCCATGTGTCACAGTCAGGAGATCTCGTTTTTAACAGCTTTCGGCGACACCAAAGGAAGGAACACAGTGCCTTCTTATGAAGTAAAAGACTCTTGGGAAGGCTTGTTTCATTCAGTTATCGTGTGACACCTATTATAGTAAGTGCAAGAAGAGGCTTCCCGGTGGAACCCATCGGAAATGTCATAAATATCAGAAGGGTGGCTACACAATCCACACGAATTCATTCTTTAACCCACTGTATGAAAGATATGAGGATGATGTTGCTATGAATATGTATGTGAATAATACAGAACGACTGATGTACATTCCCAAAATCGACAAAGAAGGCGAATATAAAACTGTATGCGCGTAAACACACACACATGTATATATATATGTGTGTGTGTATATCACAAAATGGCCAAACATCTTCACTGAGCATATATATATATATATATATATATATATATATATATATATATATATATATATATATATATATATATATATATATATATATATATATATATATATATATATATATATATATATATATATATTCATAATCTTATCAGGCTTCAATAAGACGGGAGTTAAAGAATCCGTAATCTAAACCATCCCGGCTTACTGAAGCCTAATACGATATATATAAATATAAATATATATATATATATATATATATATATATATATATATATATATATATATATATATATATATATGCTTGAAGCTAAATCAGCACCATTTAATCTTATGAAATGCAACCGATCGGGGAGAAGCACGACAGAAATTAAAAGCCAAAGAACCGAGCGCGGAATGAAACCCTTGTGTTAGAAATCCTTTGCTTCAACATCACTCCCTAAACCTAAGAAGAATTCTCATCAGCAATAATCTGTCCCCTTCCCTCCGACAAGTATAGTACAGCTAACATTCATCCAGCACACGCTCCAGTAATTACCAATGTTTGCATTTTAGTAACCTTTCAGGAGTGTCTGTCTAACACCTGAATCTGAACACGAACACCCATCAATCTTATTTCATTTACCTGACATAATTCATCACAGTGCCTCTTATCAATCGTTTTAACATTGTTTAAAGTCTTCATTCATTGCTCTTTCAATCTATCTTACACTACATAAAACAAGTAAAAAATGCGCCGAAGTTTCTGCGGCGCAATCGAGTTTTCTTTACAGCGTGTAATGCTGTATGAAACTTTCAGCCACGGCCCATGAAACTCTTAGCCACATCCCATGAAACTCAGCCACGGTCCGGTGGTGGCCTGTGTTATTGGTACCTCTAGCGGTGCCAGAAGTACGATTTTGGCCAACTTTAACCTTAAATAAAATGAAAACTGAGACTAGAGGGCTGCAATTTAGTATGTTTGATGACTGGAGGGTGGATGATCAACATATCAATTTGCAGTCCTCTAGCCTCAGTAGATTTTAGTATCTGAGGGCGGACAAAAAAAGTACCGACGGCCAGACAAAGCCGACACAATAGTTTTCTTTTACAGATAACTAAAAACCACAAAATTTTTTTTTTCATTAATCCGTCAGCGCTGCATGCTTTTGCCTGTCTGACTATCCTTCTCCTCTCCCTGTTAGCAAGGTTAACTGAAAACCAACGAACAGATTTTACGATTTTTTAGAATTCACTGTGTTCTATCCGAGTCTGGACCAAGGCCTGGACCATCTCACCTTCGCTTCGGCTAAGTTATTGTCCCTGATGTGCACTGAAAGAAAATGAAAACTGCCTGTCGTTTGTGAAAGATGTTATTTCATGTATTCATCTAAGAATATTACTCTTACATTTTTTAGCATTTCTCGAACACTGCCAAATCATTAATTTTTGCTATTAAGTTACAACTGCTTAGCAAATGAAGAGATCATGCACGGGTATAAAAGAGGATGAGCACTGGAGACACGAATAAAATGAATGGGTAACGAATTCCCTTTGGGGATGGAAGCTCCAGCTTGTCCTCCTTCTGCCGGGAAACCCTGAACGTTTCTGTTTCCGTCTTGCCTTCACTGGGGAAACCTCATTGCTTCCTGAATTCGTAAAAAAAAAAAAAAAAAAAAAAAAATATATATATATATATATATATATATATATATATATATATATATATATATATATATATATATATATATATATATATATATATATAGTTAAGTTCAGTGACCCAACGGAGGTTTTAAATTTCTAAATGTTCTTTCTAGAAAGTATTTTCTTCCTTTCAAGAACACCTGACGACAAAACCCAGCTTCCACATGAAGTACACCTCTGTAGTCATGTCAAGAATGCATAGCGCGCGCACCACTATATATATAATATCTAAATGAATGTATATAATATATCAATGTAATTATATATATATATATATATATATATATATATATATATATATATATATATATATATATATATATGACTATTTATCACATCACTGTGATTCATATACAATCAGAAAGCTACAAACGTCCTTAATATCCCAAAATTCCTCTTTTGGAGGTAATATATTTTTTATATATATGTTGCAGAAGGAATTTTTAGTTGATAATAAGTCCACCGTCCCGTGGGTCGAACCAGCGACGGGATATATATAATATCTAAATGTAATATGTATATAATATATCAATGTAATTATATATATATATATATATATATATATATATATATATATATATATATATATATATGTGTGTGTGTGTGTGTGTGTGTGTGTGTGTGTACGCATAAAAGCCAAATCTATGCTTGTTTTGCCTTATATTCTGTTGCTTTCCTGTCATCATTCCACTATTTTTCTTCTTTTCAGTACTCTCGGGAAAGAGCCGTCAACCGGAATGCCATCTCAAAAATCAACTAATCTGGAAGGCAGAACAACGTCCTAAAGAAATACAGAGAAAAGAATGGAGTTCCAGAAGCTATAATGAATGAAAGGTTAAATCGTACAGTATGAAGCTCCTAATCAATCAATTTTTTCCTTTGTTGATCTGGTTATCTTCTTCATTTTTTAATCTATATAATTATCATCCTATGTCGTCTTTTTTTCAGCATGATTATTTTATTCTGCAGACGTTTACTTTGTATATGAATGCCCTTCTTGGCTAATTCAACATTAGATATGAACTTTTCCTCCTATTGAATAAAAAAGTCAATTAAAATATGCCCATTATCAGCTCAATTTAGCGTTGGAAGTAGCCTGGTAGAATACGCTCTTTGAACATACATTCGTGATATTTAGCTGAAATACGAAAATCTCTTGGCTGTAATTAAGCACCTTACTCTTACATACACCACAACTACTGTAGCCAGGATATTACAAAAAAATCGTATGTCAATACATATACATACATACATATATATATATATATATATATATATATATATATATATATATATATATATATATATATATTTATATATATATATATATATACATATATATGTATGTATATAATATACATATATATATAATATATATATTATATTATACTATGTGTATAATAATACGCATATACAGTATACATATATATAAGTATAAGAAAAAATATTAAAATATGACATAATCAAAATATCCAATTAGAACAGGAGGACAAGTTGAAAAAAATAACAAATAATATAAATTAAATAACAGGCAAAAAATTGTGTCAGCAACCCAAATCTGCCATAAAGCTTCAATTAGTGGATTTTTCGCACCTCGCAAAGGAAACTCTGTGTAGTCTTTGAGCTCGAGATCTTCGTGCTCAGACAAGAAATAGGAACAGATAAATCTATGAGGTTAATCCTCAAATGTGTTAATGTGCAAGCGTTCATTTCCATACATTACTGAAAACAGAGAGAGAGAGAGAGAGAGAGAGAGAGAGAGAGAGAGAGAGAGAGAGAGAGAGAGAGAGAGAGAGAGAGAGAGAGAGAATTAAAACAAGTAAGTTCACCTTAAATGTCCAAAGTATTCCATTTTAGAATTACTGGGACAAAAAATCCACCAACATTTAGCTAAAGAAATAAATGAGAGTATTCAAGAAGCCTCGAACTCGTTAATAAATCAACCTTAAAACACACCAGAAACCGTGAAACTCCAGAAATTGCATTTCCTTCATCAACGGCAACACTTGAAGCCATACTTCAAGGTGCCACAAATCAGCGGCAAAACCTTATGCTCCGAAAAACATCTTTCGTTTCCTCCGACGCATAAATCCGAATGGGACGTCATTCAGCGGGGAACAGAACAAGAATGCCCAAGCCCCGGGGGCTGCCGGCCGTACGGCAAGGCCGAGCAACGGCTGCAGCGGCCCTGAAGAAGATATCACAAAAGGCAGCCTTGTTGCGAAGGCGTCCAACGGTGCAAAGAGAGAAGGGAAGTTCTTGCCTACGAACCGTAGATCAAAGGCGTCCCCCGCCCGCTTGTTTACTTTGGCGCTTTTGATGTCACTCGGAAATAAAAGCGAGAATCTCTCCTTTTTCTTTTTCTTCGCTAGATTAATGAATGAGCCTGAGTTAACTCGGTATCATTCCGGAAGACGTTCGCTACTTAATTCTGCTCCTTTCACTTTCCGCTGACTGTTCCGTAACAACGACTTATGGTGTAGTTTGTGAAATCAGAAAATAAAGATAACGCATCGCGTGATTTAAAGTCTTCTCCCAACCTCGTCCCCAACATCAACTTATTTCATAAATACGTTGCTTATGAAGATACACCGCGACATCACTCGACAAGCACTGAAGACATGTTTTGTAGTACAGGCAGAAAAACAGAGAATTAAAAAATTAATAACTACATAATAACAGAACTCATAACTCTGCTCCCTATAAGACTTATTACAATTAATACCAAAGCTACCAACGCCCCACACTACAGAGTAGTCAGTTGTTACGAAAAAAAGACAATTTAGTATGAATAAGAATTTCATTGAACTCAAATGATGATGATGATGAAGATGACATCATTATTGAATCAATGAGTCTTCGATAACGATAAAGAATATTTTACCAATATTGCTTCTTTTTGAAGAATCAGTGATAACCATATGTTTGCTAAATATTCATGTTCTGGAAAGCGAAACTTAAAATAATTCATTATACCTTCCAACAAAAATTTAAAAGATGGAAAACTGCACAAAAAGGTATTTGTAAGAGCAGCCCTCTCCCATACACATATCAATAGGAATTATACAGTTCATCATGTCTCACTGTAAGTTTTACGAGACAAATGGAATAAAACGATTATATAGAAGACCCAATCAACCGCAGCTTAATCTTGTCAAATACGGGAGAAATATTACAAATTTTAATCGAATGACTGAGTGACTGACTTATTTCTGTACACAGCCATCGCAACGGGTATGGTAATTGATGCTTCCAAACGGGAAAGTTTTAGGCTGACATAAACTTAGAAAATTAAAATGAAGAATTGAACCAACGACGCCAAGAAAAGAGGAACCATTTTCCGCAAGTAAACTGAATATCTGAAAACATTTTTAAAAAATTAATTTGGGGGTTTCTAACTTATAAAATAAATGTAATTTAGGCAAAATGCTATTCTGTTAAGCTATAAAAGATAGTAAAGTTGCTCGATATAATCTAAAATATTCTATTGAAGGTCATAAAATAAAAATATTTTCAAATCCGTCACTCTTGCAGTATAAAAATTAGTTTTGAAATATGAATTTTATATATATAATTATATATTATATAATTATACATATAATTATATATTATATATATATATATATATATATATATATATATATATATATATATATATATATATATATATATATATATATATATATATATATATATATGTGTGTGTGTGTGTGTGTGTGTGTGCGAGCGTGCACGTGTCTGTCTGTCTGTGGGTGAGTGCGCGTGCGCGTGTGTCCGTCTGTCTGTGGGTGTGTGCGCGTGCGCAAGTGTTCAACATATGCAAATATATAACTTAACTAGTTACTATCACACGTAAAGTCACAC
>NC_089781.1:6881896-6909396 GCF_040412425.1 Macrobrachium rosenbergii
ACAAAGTATATCATGTACTGCAGTCGCAAATGACCGCGTAAAGGCGCTGTAGCCTAACTAATTGAGTGTTTATTTCGCTCGAGATAAGCTGCGCATGTCGGAGCAATTCAGCTTCCAAATTGGCAATCACAGTCCGCGAAGAGGAGATGGACATCTTGGCGCTTATCAAAAAAGACCCCAATACAACCACCAAATGAACAAGAGGGACCCATTGGGTGAGCTCGTGAGAGGTAGCCTCTAGGGAGGGGAGGGGGTGGGGGTTTGGGGGGTTTAGTGGAGGAGGGGGTTTTATCCAGAGCGGCCGGTTTGTCTGCTGCTGTTGACAATGGAGGTCTGCGAAAATCGGTAAGCGGTGTGGAGGCCATTATATGCCACGGAGAGAGAAAGGAAAGCAAAGAATGAAAAGAGAAACGAGGGAGCGAAAGAATGGGAAAAGCTAGGCAACGAAGATTTCCGGATTTCGCACCCGTTATCACTCGGCGGACACTAACGAGAACAATTTCGCCCTACTCTAAATTTCCTCTTTAGCCCCTTGACGGCCGAAACAACAGTATTCAGTGACCATCAGAAGAGCATGGATGTATGCGCTACTCATTCCTCTTCCATTGAACTTCATTTGCTTTATCCCTCCACAACTCACTACCCCGGGAAACGGAGACTATTCTGCCCAATCAGGGGAAAAAGCACTGCTTCATTATCTTTATCCCAGGGATTTTCAGGCTTTTTGTTTAATAGAATGACCATGGTGAGTCCCCATAACGATCCCTGGGATTTTCAGGTTTTTTGTCTAATAGAATGACCATGGTGCATGAGTCCTTATAACGATGATCGCTTTACAATTTTAGCCTAACTCAAAAAAAACTTGACTTTATTCTTTTATGCGATCCTGGGACAGGAATGACAAGATAAACTCACAACGAGGTCCAAAGAGCCAGCTGAGTAGCTAAGCATGTAAAGAGAGAAAGTATACAATTAAGTGGAAACGGCAATGTATCTCGGGACTATATTACTGGCTCCATACAGAGATAATGTAAGGGGAATGTGCAATTCCAAGAGTAGATATCCGCATAAACAAATATACTAATGTTGCCAAATTGTCACAATAAGTATTAGAAACGCATGTAAAACAAAACTATGATTAAAAACATTAAAACAATTCCTTGTTGAGTTTTTTTTTTAATCAAAATTCACTTGTCGAATTATGATGATATACAAGACAAGATCTAATATTGCTTGGAATTAGACAGCAATGTATCCGGAAATACTAATAATATATATTCTAATATTCTGAAACTTACTCGAACACGTAAAAGCTACAACGCTCTAAAATCTAATTTCATTTACTCATAAGTACATTGTTAACACTGCGCTAACGCATATAAAAAGGCCATTATCGCAAAAGTTCTTTGATACTCATAACTGATTCTGTCCAGAAATTACATTCTATCATTTTCGTTACATGACAGTACGACTGAAATAAAACAGAAGTGGATGAGTTCACAATGACAGTAATAAAAATTACGTTTCACGTCTCACATGTTAAACAAATCGTTAAAATTACGGTTCAGGAGTCAAAGATGAATATTAAGACTCTTCACTTTGGGTGTCAAAGGTGATAAATGCCAGAATTACACATCAGAAATGAACAATTCCTTCAATTTCACCGGCAGCAGACGATGTCCTGACATTGTAAGATTCGGTATTAGCGCAGTACTTAAATTTCCTTTTTAGTGTCAGGGGCGATTCCTCTAATCATTAATGGATTCAAAGTAATGAAACTCTACATTTTCATGTTTTTTTTTCTTTTTAAAGAGAAAGATGAAGTCGTGAGACTACAACCAAATTGCATGATTGCTTCTCAGGGATTAAATCATACCTCTTACATTCATCCGAGCAATTGTCAGTCTTGTGGATAATTAGGGGTTCACGATGTAACGACCTCAGTTCCTTCTACGGAAATCACGTCATTACACAGAAACAAAAGTCATCACTTTTATGAGACTCGTAACGAAAGAACGTTCGCGGAATCTAATCGCAATCCGTAAAGAAGAACATTTCAAGCCACAAGAAATTCTCAGACAAAAAAACAAAACAAAAAAAAGACACGCAAACATAAATAAAAACAACCTAATCAAACCATTTCTTTACATAGGTATATTCTCGTCTTGTTAATCATTCATGCCGAATGCTGAATAAATAAAGAGATAAATGAATAACATACAATAGCCGAGGGTGGAAAGTACCATGGAAGATGACGCTATTACATATTCATCACGCCCTGACAACCCTGACAATGAATTCTGCAAGTTTTATTTACGAGCTTTTATTTTCGCCGATAATATATTCATGTGGGTTTTATGATTCCCGATATTCGCATTACAAAATTCATTTCTCGATGCACTACGGCACATTATTGCGTTCTGTTTCGCGGCTTTGTTTTTTCTTTATCAACTTGCCACTCACCTCTATTATTCATCGGCGGTTGTTGTACCCTTGGGAACCCTCCCCTCTGCCATCACCCCCAACCCTTCCCCTCTGTCCATCTCTTATTTCTCCATGGCCGCTATCACCTCTCTGCATCCAGGGACGCTATCATCCTTCTTTCTATTTTTCCAGTGACGCTCTCATCTCACTTTATCAATCCAAAGACGATACTCATTTTAATTCTCTTCCCAACAGTTCTATCTCTCTCTCTCTCTCTCTCTCTCTCTCTACAGGTGCTATCATCTCTCCATGTATGTCTATGCACCCTCTTTCTATTCTAAGAGCGCTATCACATCTCTTCCTGTCTCCAACGACGCAATCATATCTAACTACTTCTGCATCTAACAACGATATTATCTAACTAATTCTGCCTCTAACAACGATATTATTTCCGAATTTCTCTCTACAGGTATTATCATCTTTCTCATTTTGCATCTTTCTCTTCACCCTTTTCAATCCAGAGGTGATGTCATCCCTCTATCAATCCAACGACACATTTATCTCTCTCTTTCCATCACTTACGGTATTACCTCTCAATCTCGGTTCCTTAGACGCTATAATCTTTCTTGTCTATCCACAAACTTCCTATTCCCCAAAGTCGATATCACTTCCCTCTCTTTCCCCCTCTATCATTCCAACGACTTTATCAACTCTCGCTTTCAATTTTATCCCTCTTTATGTATAAACCTAGGGCGCAACCATCATCCCTCTTAGTATCCAGCAACGCTACCATTCTCTCTGTCTCTCTGTCTCTCTCTCTCTCTCTCTCTCTCTCTCTCTCTCTCTCTCTCTCTCTGTATGGCTGACATATATTGCAGCCTCATGAAAGAGAAAATTTGGTTCTAAATAACAAAAGGACGAAACAATCGCTACTTACTAACGCCTCAAAAGAACAACTTGTTGCCTTCATGCAATCAAGTAAAACCTGTCTTTAATCCTGTTGAGATCGATTTGCATTTTCACAATACCTGATAGGATAAGCTTGAGAGAGAGAGAGAGAGAGAGAGAGAGAGAGAGAGAGAGAGAGAGAGAGAGAGAGAGAGAGAGAGAGAGAGAGTGTTTAAATGAGCTGAATTTAAACTATTTTCCATACCAGAGGTACGAAATATTGTCGTCATCAATAGACCCAAGACCGAGCGAAGCATGAGGGCCTCTTTGGAAATCCTCTACTTGTGTCTCCCCTGCGCTTTTACTTCTATAAATCTCCTCTCATCTTCAGCCCCCTGATTCACGGTTATAATCCAAGTAAGTCTGAGTCTTCCAACTTTTCTGATGCCCAGCTGACACTATCACGTACTATTTTCCTAAGGGTTGCGCGGAAAACATGTCCAAGCCATTTCTATCTTCCCCTCATCATTATTTCATGCACACAAGGAACATCCGCTACTGTGTAATTTCTCTCTTTATCTCTCCATCAGACTCCTAGTGTCCTTCTTCAAGCTCTATTCTCAGATCGGCAAAACCTTCTATAGTTTCACAGTCATACTATTATTCGTGTCCGTAAAGCAATGAAGATCGAATTAGATGAATATGTAATCTCATTTTCGTGTGCACTTTCAGTCTACTTGATTTCGAAATTTGATTCAACTTTCCCATTGTTTGTTTTGCCTTTATTACCTTTCACTACATTCCAACTAAAGAAAACCTGTACTGGATATCACTTCATAAATATCCGAAAGACTCAACGTCATGAAATCCTAATCACTTTCTAGTGTTGTTTCATCCGTTAGGGCATACTCTTTCCTCAATTATTTCTATTTTCCTTAGATTTATATCAGTCCAATCTATATATATCATGTATTCGTTTAAGTAGGCTTTGTAAATTTTTTGGCGTTTTGCTGGTTAATAAAGCATCATCAGATATATTCGAAGTGTGTCAGCTGTCTACCGTAATTCCAGTTTAAATTTTCTCTTCAAAAAGAAGGTCAAATGGAATAGGTAACAAAACTTGTCCTGTAGCATCCCACTAAGAAAACTACTCTCGAGAAGAAAGAAAAATTATTGCAAAAATTATTTTCTTTTAAGTTGAAACCAGCATCAAAGATCCATCAATCTTTCTAAATTAGTAAAACCCAAGCATTCGTTGGGACCAGCTTTCCAAAGACGCATATCAGTCAAGCAAGAGATAGAAATTTATATGTCAGCTATGGTTCTTGCATAAAACTGAATTTAAAGAACAATGTTTTTATTGGTCTTGAGATAAATTCAGCCAAAAGAACATCACCCATTTCACAAATAATTTAATTTGCAATGAAAAATTTTTATCATCATGAATAAGCGAAAATAATTCAAGTATACGAAAAATCGTGCGAAGCGGAAAAACAAAAATAAGGTAAACTACAGGTAAAGTCATGATATAAAGCTAAAGATTAGAAGACACGTGTAATCTACCCGAGAATAAGTTTTAAACAAAACGACCAATGGAGAATATAGGAAAAAGAAAGATAGTTTTACAAAGGACATGAATATACACAAATAAATAGATATAAAATATATAAATACATTCTAGTAGATGTTTTTGAAATGAATCGACAACAAATGCCTCCTGTTCCCATTGATAACACCATAATAATTTCTTTTCAAATGGTAAATCACAAGAGAGGCGGGAGAAAGCAGAAACTGGAATTCACATCAGAGTTCACCATCGTCTTCCCATCATAACTTGTGACATGCAAATCAATCAATCTCATAATTTATCGACGATCATGTTAAGTGAAACCCAAGTGTAAAATATAATTTGAATCATCTAAAATCCCCCTGATAATTATGCTATGAAAAGAGGGTTTTCTAAAAAAAAAATAACACGTTAATTTTTTAGAAAACACTCTTTTGCTAACATAATTATTAGGAGGATTTTAGATGATTTAAATTATATTTTACTCTTGGGTTTCACTTTACATGATCGTCGATGAATTATGGGATTGACTGATTTGCCTGTCACAAGTTATGATGGGAAGACGATGTCGTGAACTCTGATGTGAATTCCAGTTTCTGCTTTCTCCCGCCTCTCTTGTGATTTACCATTTGAAAAGAAATTATTATGGTGTTATCAATGGGAACGGGAGGCATCTGTTGACGATTCATTTCAAAACATCTGCTAGAATGTATTTTTATTTATATATATATATATATATATATATATATATATATATATATATATATATATATATATATATATATATATATATATATATATATTTTTTTTTTATGAATTTGTGTATATTCCTGTCCTTTGTAAAAAAGGGTCCTTGTTTTACAGGTCGTTACTGTAAAACAAGGACCCTTTTTAATTCGTCCAGAGTCATGATAAACACAAGACAAGTGTTGGATATAAATGAAATCTAACCTCTGTCTAATAATTTATTGAGTGAATATCCATGACCGACGGACAGAGATGCATGCAAAGGGACGGGTTTCCTTTAGTCTCTCAACAGCGAAGTGGACAATAATAAGGAAATACTCCTCGCCAAATGGCATAAATTTCATTTGGACCTTTCCCAGTCTTAAATTGACTAATCGTAAAAGTAATTTCATATGAAAAAGCTATTGGTCTTATACGAATACCCAACAGAAAAAAAAACAGTCCCTGAACTCTTTTGTTCGGGAAAAATAAATTCAATTATTTCCGAAGTGCAAAAACAAACACAATACCATAACTAGTTCCTCATTAGATGGGTCGATATCGTACTCGGCTAGCACTCTCCTAGGCCCGCGTTCGATTCTCCGGCCAGCCAATGAAGAATTAGAGGAATTTATTTCTGGTGATAGAAATTCATTTCTCGCTATAATGTGGTTCGGACTCCACAGTAAGCTGTAGGTCCCGTTGCTGGTTCTTAGCCACGTAAAATAAGTCTAATCCTTCGGGCCAGCCCTAGGAGAGCTGTTAATCAGCTCAGTGGTCTGGTTAGACTAAGGTATACTAACTAATACCATAACTAACTTTTTCCGCCCGTAGATTTCTAGAAGGTTTTCCTGCCTAATTACGCTAATGCAGATGCTCATAAACAAAGGTAAACGTTCTAGCAAGCCTAGAAACCACTGAACAGATGCAGTGAAAGAGGTACTGGATAAGAACATTCTTAATTTCTAGAGAGCGCAAGACAGCATTCAAGTTTTAAGCAAACGGACCATATTTTACAGATTAGTCGGCTATGTAGGTATACGAAGCGGCCCAAATTTTTGAAAGTTTTCAGCTCAGGAAGTTTATCCCTGATTCAGAACTTAATGTATGAATGTGGCAGTGACCTTCGTGTTCTTCTCGCCACTAGAACCACGTCTGTTAGGGGAAATGATTTAATGCATGTTTATACACACACACACACACACACAGATGAGCAGGTAATTCACATGCGCAAATGAACACTTCATATATAAGCCTTAGCCTATCTATGTATCTGCCTATCTATATCTTATAAATATAGACTACGATTTAGCTGAGTAAGAAATTCAAAAGTTCTCATATACACGAATCATAATATATACCTTATATATATATATATATATATATATATATATATATATATATATATATATATATATATATATATATATATATATATATATATATGTGTGTGTGTGTGTGTGTGTGTGTGTGTGTGTGTGAGAGAAAAACATGAATAAAAGAGGATGATGGTTCGAGAATTATGCATTAAAAGCTGTTGTTATCTGCGAAAATATACCATCTCATCATTAAATAAAGAGGGCCTACAAGTATGTGTAGAGAGAGAGAGAGAGAGAGAGAGAGAGAGACTTCGGCGACATATGCTACGTGACTGGTAAGTTAACCTTTATGTAAACACAGTTATAACATCGCTTCCAAAAAGATTTTGAAAATATGTTTTGCGTGCTTGTTTGCCGTAGCATTTTGTTTGGTGAGGTGCTTCTGTTGCCAGTATTGTCAAGGACACAGCACGCGTCAGTTCCACTTCGAGTGAACAAATAACAAGAGGATTTTCTACAAAATAATGACGACCTGAAAGAGAATTTCACGGCGCCCATGCAAGTGTGGACGGACTTGCATAGATCGAGTCCTGAACATAATATAATAATTGATTTCCCATCTTTCACTCCACGTGCAAGCAATAAAACACACATCTATACAAAATGCTAAACGTTACTGTGAATGGAACGTGTAATATCGACCAGCGTGAATAAAGGTATATTTCCAAATACAAACATTGGTACAAAAAAGATCCCATACGTCATCAGAATGACCTAAAACGTTTAGCGTTTTCTGAACTAGTCTACAATGATATGCATCTCTCTCTCTCTCTCTCTCTCTCTCTCTCTCTCTCTCTCCAAGGAAGGAGTCTGCGGCCGCTTGATGAAGTAACGTTCATGAGAAACAGCCCCTCCCTTCCTCCCCTATCGGACCCCCACCGCTATACGGAGCCAACTTCAATAACAACCGATGAAAGAAAATAGACCTCAACAATGGATTTCTTGACAAGATGCTTTTCATCCTCTTCTTCATTTTCTTTTTTTACTCTCTTTCGCCTTCGCTCTTTCTCTCTTTCTCTCTCTCCTTCATCCGAGACAAAATATCTGAACAAACTACGCGGTCAATAATCACCAGCAGCGATCAAGGGGCCTAATCTCGTTTTCCTTTATTTCACCCTGTTGGCCACGGTCACATTTTCCTTTTCGGTGCTCCACCGTTCGACTATTCAAGCAGACCATCCTTCAAACATGCCCCTCCCATGCCCTACTACCCATCCACTCCCATTCCATCATACACACTCCATCCATCCGACTTAACAAGCCAGCCACTATTCCCCCTTCCATCCCATCCTCCACCCCCTCCCCAACATACTCCTGGAGTCCTAGACCAAAACGTCCTTTTGAAAGGTGTGCGTTTTTTCCGCTCTATTTAATTTTCGATTTCTATGGACATTTAATGAACTTTTATTCATCCGCAATGTTTATTTATTTCTATACTTTTCTCTTTAAAGTTCTTTCTCATTCAAGGTTTACAAATGCTCGAAAGTTTATTATGTTTCATTGTCATGATACGATTCAGTGAAAGAAATGATTATGAGCTTTATCTCTCTCTCTCTCTCTCTCTCTCCTAGGAAATAAGAGACTGGATGATGTGTACCTTATGTGAATGTAAAAGGGGAAGGAGATTTCGCACGTCAATCACTTCTGAATGTACCGCCAAAAGTCCTACTTAGACATTTGATTGGAATCATTCAATGAATGAATGAATCGAAGAGTCAGAAAGAAATTAAATTATTTTCACTGAAATATTACACTAAGTTTAAATGATAAAAGATGATATCCAGTTAATAACCAAAAGTCTCCTAGTGAGCTCGTAAATGAAAATGTAATTAAATCACATCGTGGGACGTAAATGTATATTCACATGGAATAAAACTTAATCACAAATTCAGATCAGAAACATGACTAACGGCACTTAAAAGAAAAATGCAATCAGTTTTTAATTTCTAAAAACCAAAGGGTCATTCCCCTAACAAGAGAGACTTCAAGTCATCATAAAACAGTAGCAGCAATTAAAAAATACTCAAGTCAAAATAAAAAGTAACAGCAATTAAAAAATTACTCATAGTAGCATGAATCTTAAATCGAGAAACAAATCCACAGTTATATAAGGGTACATATATTTAAAAATAAATCTCTGCAGATATTTATTTTTAAATATATGTACCTGTATATAACTGTGGATTTGTGTCTCCAGTAGTAGCAATACTGATTTACATACCAGGTGTGATAGAACGTATCTACTTATGGGAAGACCCAGCAGAAGGTGGTAAGGCGACCTCCTGAAGAGACTACAAGCACTGCACGTTTGAACAGCTACATGGTGCGCAACAGTGACGTAGAGGGGTCTCAAAAAACCTCCTATCTTCGTGTTAACTCTGCTCTAATTAATTTGTCTACCTTCTTCCACTTCATTTTTTGTGACCGGGTTTTGCCTCTTTTAATGGTTGTAACTTTGATAGCTGAGGTGTTTTCTAAGCTGCAATGGGCCCCGAGAACCAACGGAACAAGCGATAGAATCAATAAAAGCTTGGAAGCTAAGCTTCCACAATTCAGTTGTAAAGTCAAGGTACAAAAATTGTCACCTAGATTAAGCTGCGAGTGTATTCTTGCAGGCAGAAAGAACATCGAAAATATAGACAAAAACAATATATATATATATATATATATATATATATATATATATATATATATATATATATATATATATATATATATATATATATATATATATATATATATATATATATATATATATATATATATATATATATATATATATATATATATATATATATATATATATATATATATATATATATATATATATATATATATATATATATATATATATATATATATATATATATATATATATATATATATACACACACATACATACATACATACATACATTACTATTACTTCACATGAGCGTTACTCAGTTCGCATCTTTGTCTAACGTGCGAATCATGCATGAAAAGTCAGGAACGTGCAAAACCAAGGCTTGTACTTTATTTCTCGGAAGTTCATCCACCTTGCAGAAAAAAAGAAACTTCAGAAATGCGGCGGGTGGTGTTATAGGGTCACCGCAAAAGTAACTTTTAAACTGACAAAGGTAAGCCAATATTCATTTCGGCAGAAATGAAGGTTCTGCACGAAATCAATTTGAGACGCAATAATTTTACATGTAGTAACATTTCAATATCAGAAACTTAAACAATGAATAATGAGTAACGTCTGAAAGGTTAGGCGCTGAAAAATCACGTACCTAAGAAGCAAGTCCGTTTAGTCCAGCCAGTATGAAAGATGGAGGACTTTATCTTTTTAAGGAATAAAAGAGCGTAAAAAAAGATGCTAGAATATGCCGAATGAGCGAGATTCCGACACAGTACTGATGACCATAAATGAAAAGAGCGCTGCCACAAGAATTATGATACTGCGTGGAGCAATGCACAGCGCCCTTAGTATAACGATCTGTGTTACTGAAACTTGCACAAGACATTAAGTGCCGAAAAATCAACACAAATAGCTCTCCTTTCCTGCTGCGGACTCAAATCCCCTTTCAAACCCAGTTAACAGTTTACATTCGTAAAAAGAGTAGCACTTTTTCGTTACGTATATAAAATTCGACAAATCCTCTATGATTGAGCCAACTGGGTCAACTTCTTTCACCTCACTAATTTGCAGAGTAAATGAAAAGAAAAACAAAAATATAGAGAAGATAAATCTATTGCTCAATGTACGAATTTAACGAGATGAATTTACTAGAACATAAAAAAAGAGAATAAAAGAGAATAGAACAGGAAAAACAGAAAACCTACGGAATAAAAAAATTAGGTTTAGGAAGCAAAAAATAGCACCAGATAAACAAATCAACTTTACATCTCTTTTTCTACAGAGAGAGAGAGAGAGAGAGAGAGAGAGAGAGAGAGAGAGAGAGAGAGCACGCTGGAGTGTGTATACCTGGCTGCGGACGCACCTCCGCCATTGACAGATAAGCAGCTTACCGAGATCATTATCACCAAATCCTCGACAAATTGACACTGATTGTTCACTCATCCGGAATGGGGGAATGATTACTCGAGAAAGAGGGGCATAAAGACTTACGAGGGATCTTTCTCTCTCTCTCTCTCTTAAATGTCCCGCTCTTCCCCTTTTACTTTGTCTCCTTTTGACTTGACCTCAATATTCCATTTATTCCCTCACCTCTATCTTCCTATTTATATTATTTTACCTCCATATTATGTTCTCTCTCTATTTCTTTTCCTATCCTAAGCATCTCTCTCTCTCTCTCTCTCTCTCTCTCTCTCTCTCTCTCTCTCTCTCTCTGAGGACAAACATTAATATTCCCAAATTTATTTGGAACAAAAAATAACGTCAGCAAAGAAATGAGATGCAGCTCACAACGCCCGTTCGATGATGTCATTTGCCCAGAGAATATTTTTTTCATTTTCATTCTTTTTGTATTATAGACCAGTAACTTACAGCAATGTGACCATAAAATCTCAGGCTGTTTATCTGCCGTCTTCAATTTGTCAACATAAAAATGTAAAACATCGAGGAAATTTAGACCTGTTGCTCACAAATCTATACGAAACACATGGCCCGGTCAATTTAGTAAGGAAAAATACACATTAAACGTTAAGCAGTTCCTTAAAGAAGGAATTTGTAACAACAACAAAATTTTGGGCAGCATTTATGTTTACGTCATCTAGAATCATGGGGAAAAAAGTTGCCTATCGGACTGGGTAAAACCGAAAATAAGGAACAGGGAATTTTCACAAAGACCTGGCAGTGCAGAAAGTATAATGTAGGAGAGTTTTGAATACATTTAACAAAAGACGGATACGCAATAAATATTACCTTTAAGCGAATGAAAGCAAAATAGAAAATAACGAGAAAAAATAGCAACTACACTGTATATTAGGGCTGATATATGATAAAATATTACACAGCAGCAGTCTCCTGGTTAGGTTTTTTGGGGATTTAAAATAAAATAATAAAAATTTGAATCGCAATCCTTCAATAGTATGGAATGGAATTGGCTAATCTAAAATAGGTCGATCGCAGTTCTAATACAGTTTTACTCACTCTCCCTCCTTGAAAGACTGGAAGACAGAACAAAACCGTACCGTAACATACGGATTTTTATATCCTTTAAAGCCGATGTCGGGAAAAGCATTACACGTTTGAAATCTGTATAAATGGAATTATTTGCAATATCTGTAACATATTGAAATCAGCATAAATAAACACCCAAACTTAAAATGCTAACAATAATAATAATAATAATAATAATAATAATAATAAATAATAATAATAATAATAATAATAATAAACTTTATTTCTACTCAAGGCTATAATACAAATACACAGTGTAACTGCAATAGAAAGAGAACAAAATACAGAGTAAAGCCAGACTGCGGAGTTACATTAAACTATTATTATTATTATTATTATTATTATTATTATTATTATTATTATTATTATTATTATTATTATTATTATTATTAGAGCTTAACGCTTATATTTTATCTATCAACCTAACTTTATGAAAAAACAAAGCAACAGAGAAATAACGCCTATAACAGCATTTCATAACCTCAGATTTCTTTCTCCTAGGCATTCCTCAATCACATAAACTAAAAGTAGAGTGGAGTGAAGCAGATTTGTATGGTAATAGGTAAAACTCCTTGGAACTGCATTTTCCAACAATTCCTTTTACGTTGGAGTTTCGAGACTGTCTTTTCAGCAACAAAAGGAGTTTTCCTTTTTCTTAACATAAAACATAAGAACTACAATAAAGTCTTCTTCAAATCCTCTTTTTCTTTCTCTGTGAATTAGTTAATATACTACTACCTGTGAAATCCAACTTTTGCAAAATATCATAAAAATCTGATTGAGGAATAAACTAAGAAATGCCTCATTCTCCCGGTGAAAAGGCATAACTACAGTTCAAAATCAACTTAGTTATTTCAGCAGTATAAATGCATAACGATGTCAAGCAATGCAATCACAATATGAAAACTGTGAACCATCACGTTACTTAGACCTGAAGACAAAAAAAGTTTATTATAAATATAAAAAGTCTAATGCGGTAATGAGAACTCGAAAACACCAGATCACCTGAACGTAGTTTTAAAAGGCTTGAAAAATTCTAAGGCATAGTTAACCCACTTTCAGGATTTCGTGACCGATTCTATTGACGGCTAAACTGAAAAATGCGTTTGTTGGTTTTTCTTGTATTTACGTGCTTGCATATATGTATGTAGTAATATTATCATACACTAAAAATTAAACAGTATGTAATTATAATAACTATAAAAAACAATAACACTTCTACAGAGGCTACCAAAATATAAAATAACTACAAAATTCACTCCAACAAATTAGGACTGGGAATCAACCGCAGTTTTCAAAATATGAGTCGTGCTTAAAATATGACAAACTAATTGCATAATTGCCCAGTATCATCGCGCAGGAGGTACATAACGCTATTTTTCAAACATAATAGCTTAGGTTTCAACTGTTCAGTTAAGATAAGGCTTTTGTAGTAAGAGAAAACACCAGCTTGCGGTAGTTTTTTAACCTACCCAAACAAAAAAAAAAAAAGAAAGAAACACCACTTACATTCTCTTGAGTTATTGTAAATTCAGCATAAATGCCGCTAGGTAGTTCCATGGCTGATTAAATCAAATAAAATACGAAAAATCTACCTGCCTAATGACGGTATTCCCAAGCCTAACGGGGAACACAGTTTACGTGATACGAACTGAAACATAATGAACCAGGAAAAGTAAAAAGAAAACAAAAATCGATAAATCAACTTGAATTTATCTTAAAATATCACATAGCTGACGACGGCACGACCGTTCTCTACCGAGAGATTCTAAATCCCTTCTCGAACTTATAGCAAGGTTAACGATTACTCATGACTTTATGAACGAATTAAGGACGTCGGTAATGGGAACACTACAGCCTAAAGGAGAGTGACTACTCCTTTCCGCTAACTGCAGTACATATCTTTCATTTACGTCGTTCGAATGAGTCCAAAGCGTTTCAGTAACCAAAAACTGACGTGCCCTTATCTTTGGTCCAAGTTAGAGATAAAACTACCGGTCATTAATACAGGGGCACTAAAAAAAAAAAAAAAGTAACACTAAGAACAAATAAACTGTAGATTAAACCCAGTAACCCGCAAAACATCAACACATTCCCAACCCGAAGCGTCGGGAAGTCGTGGATGAAATAAACTGTCTCCGAGCATACTTTAATTTTTCCTTCCCTCCTTCCCCTTTATCACATCCATCTAATTATTTTAGATTTTTTTGACTCCGAACCCCGTAATTAAAGCACTTAGACAGGTGTGATCAAGCATGAAGTCCAATTATGAGATAAAGCAGAAAGGTTTGTGCTTTCGGACGAGGAGGTAAAGGAAAGGGTATAAGAAGGAAAGGGTATGGGGAGAAGGAAAGGGTATGGGGCTCGATGGGCATACTCGACCACTTTTCCCTCCACTTCCCTCCCCCTACTTTTTACTTACCATATTATCACGTTAGTAAAAATTCTTATCATGACGAACATGAAGGGACAAAACCCGAAACCTTGAATCCTTTCCATGATATAGTAGAAATATGAAAGTAACTTTGAGAATAACACAATATAGTAAAAATATGAAAGTAACTTTTGGGAATAACACATATGTTAAAATGGGGACTAATGAAGATACAATATTAACACTAGATTTTTCGGTTAAATGTGAACAAAATATTTCAATAACACATTATCACCCTTCGCAACTGAAGTCACCCACTAGTGTTCCGAAAAAAGTTGATTTTTGCATAATTTTCAATGATGATCTGAATAGACACACATCACTGTATCAAAATGGAAGTCATGAGATCTGCCAAGACAATAAAATAAAAACTTCAGCATTTCTTGAAAACCAACTGAAGAATAAAGAAAATGCCAGTAATCATACTTGAGTCAATGCAGTAGTTACTGAGAACAGACAACTGCTAAGGTCTTTACAACACCTATGTAACGTTTTCCATTCTATTTGACCGGCCAGTGAAGAATAAGAGGAATTCATTTCTGGTGATGGAAATTCATTTCTAAGTATAACGTTGTTCGGATTCCACAATAAGCTGTATGTCCCGTTGCTAGGTAACCAATTGGTTCTTAGCCACGTAAAATAAAATCTAATCCTTCGGCCCAGCCCTAAGAGCTGTTATTCAGCTCAGTGGTCTGGTTAAACTAAGATATAATTTTTTTATATGTATAATGTTAATCATAATATGCACAAATCCTTCCTAAGCATCCATAAAAGGGCTGCTAACTTAACATGAGATGCTCCCACAGAAAAGAAAGGACTTAAGCAAAAGGAAACATCAAAAAGCTTGAGAAATTCCACATGAACAGCACCCAAAAGCAAAAGGGTTACTCTGAAAAACAGACACCGGAAGCAAAGTGAGGAGATGGGCGGCTTCCAGAAGTAAGTGCGCCTAAGTGAGGGGACATAATTCAAGCATTCTGAGATCGAAGAGAGGAAATATAAGTAAAACCAAAGTGCACTTAATTATACACAACTTGCTTGATTCCAGCACTCCATCATCGTGCTCGGCCCACTGAACGTCGCCGATAAATATTGTCCGCATTATAATACAGCTAATAATTCACACGTGCAATGATATATGGACGTCACGGAGGCGTTTGATCTCCCCGCTGCGTCGCTAAGCGACAAAGGAAAATCTCTCCCTCTCCTTTCCATCTGCCTCCCTCCCCCTTCCAACCTCCCACTTCATTAACACCAGACATCACTTTCAAGAGGGTAAATTATTCTGTGAGTTGTGGCAAATAAGAAGACGGCCAAATAATGTTCAAATGAGACAAAATTAATGTGCACAAAGAACTATACAGAAAATTTCTCGCTTACTTGGTTATATATGTAGTATATACACGCGCATACCTATATCTATCTATCTATTTATCTATCCATCTATCTATATATATATATGTATATATATAATATATATGTATATGTATATATATATATATATATATATATATATATATATATATATATATATATATATATATATATATAAATATATGTATATATATAATCTATATATATAAATAAAATCATAGGGTGAAGGAAGTTTCATACACCATTTGCATTTAAATATGCATTAAATAATTATTTGTATTCCTCAATTACACAAATATATATATATATATATACAAATATATATATATATATATATATATATATATATATATATATATATATATATATATATATATATATATATATATATATATATATACATACGTACATACATACATACATACATACATACACACACACATATATATATAGTTATCAAGGGGCATCCAGGAAAAGGCAGCACGTATATAAAAACAAGAGTTTATTTTTGACGGAGCGTTTCGCAATATCTCATTGCAACCTCAAGGCTAAACTGAATTTAACTCAGTTTAGCCTTGAAGATGCAATGAGATATTGCGAAACGCCGCCGGCAAAATAAACTCTTGTTTTTACAAACATGATGTCTTTTCCTGAATGCCCTTAATAGCTACTATGAAGCTTTACTATATATATATATATAACTATATATATATATATATATATATATATATATATATATATATATATATATATATATATATATATATATATATATATATATATATATATATATATAACACACACACACACACACACACACACACATATATATATATATATATATATATATATATATATATATATATATATATATATATATGTATGCACGCAAACACTGTACTCTATTGTTCATGATGTTCCCCTCATTAGAAAGAAGGCCGGAGTTCGAATACCTGCCGAGAAAAGAGCAATAATGGCACGTTTGTTTGCGCCCTATTTCTCCCTACTGACCTAAGCAGTGAAATGTGTATCTGGTAGTAATTAGACTGTATTGGGTCGCAGCCGCAGTTCCACTGAGGTAAGGAATTGAAAATCGGAAAGGCAACAACTTTTGGAATCATTCCTCTGAGTGAATTGACGTGTATGGGGAACGGATGCCTTAGATGTTTTTACTTGAATCTTCCACACAGGTTTACATTAATAGAGAAGAACAGAAACGATCAAAGCCCAGCAACAAATATTTTGTTCTACGACGACTTTCAACATATGTCATTAATCGTCAAATAAGAAAACAAATAAAACATTTGTTCCAAGTAACGCCATGGATTTTACAAATTTTACAAACGCTCCTTGGCTGATAAGAATGAACGAAATTCTAATGTTCGAGATGGAGGAAAGAATAAACTAAATCTACTTTCTGCAATCAGTCTACGTGAGAGAGTAAACTGTAAACCAGTCTCCGCGAGAGAGTAAATTGTAAATCAGTCTATGCAAAAGAGTAAACCATTTGTGAAAATCAATTCTAAGGCTAAGCGTTCCCCAACATTGCGTAACACTGTCTGTCTCAATAAATGTTTTGGTTCCAACGAAACTAAATAAGTCCCGTAAGGTGGTCATTACATCATTCAATTTCACTTGAATTTCTCTTTTATAATTGAGGAAATATTAGCTGTGCTATATTCCACATGTTAACTATTTATGGCTGCTTGGACTAATCTTTATTGCTTTTAATTACTACTCCTACAGAGCAAGTTTCAAATGTAAATTCGTAGGCAACATGATTTGCTTTTATCCTGGAAGATATGACATCACCAAAAGAACGCAGCTGGAAGTTCGAATTATTTTCATTTTACTATAATTTGTGCCCGCGATAATCGTTTCCTTCTTCTCCGTTCTGGCGTAGCACGCACTGAAATATAATCTAGCGTCCCTCCTGAATGGCATTATCATTCGTCCTTATCATCAGGCGATCTCGGCAAACGACGACAGCATAAAGAGACCTCCCGAGGAGAGACGAGCCGGCTGGAGCCCGGGCAAACAAGGCGCTGCTGGGCGAGTGAGTATAAGACTCCCTCCGTCCACTGGCTCGGGTGCCACATGGCACAGTAGCCGGGAACAATAAATTTTCATCTCTTCTTATTTATCGCTCTGCCCCAAAAATGCTCGTGATGAACGAAAACTTTGTTCGTTTTTTTTGCTTTCGAGGTTGATAATCTTTTGGTTTCGTTTTCTGCACGGCACTGCGCCGTGGCTCGTGTGAGCTCCCTAAAGCACACGCATCATCATTACAGGCGGCGTTAATTCGGGCTCCCGAGGGTAATTACCCAGTGATCTTTGAGGTGACACTATAATTGTGCGCGCAAGAGTAATGCTACAGTTGACTACAATTACCGTATTGAATTGGCCATAATTAGTCGCGGTTTAAGTGTTTGCAGCGCAGTTTAATATTTATGTGTGTTGACTTAAAATGCTCTTAACAGACTTTACTGAGAGCCGTTTTATAGAAAGGGGGGGGGAGATACGGCTTTGGAATAATTTAAGAACGAGACGTATTTCTGAACCCAAATTCAAAGAGACAGAGAGGGAGAGACTTCATTGCTACTTGTATGCGGATAGTTGCAGTCTTTAGATAACTGAGAGAGAGAGAGAGAGAGAGAGAGAGAGAGAGAGAGAGAGAGAGACCTCTCACCGAAAAGGTTGCTAAGTTAGTGAGAGAGAGAGAGAGACCTTCCACCGAAAAGGTTGCCAAGTTAGAGAGAGAGAGAGAGAGAGAGAGAGAGAGAGAGAGAGAGAGAGAGAGAGAGAGAGAGAGAGAGACCTTTCACCGAAAAAGTTGCTAAGTTAGATATGTACAAAAATTATCACAAGCATTAGATACCATCTGCGGATAAATCCTCGCTATTATTAAATATTATTATTTACTATACTGAACCATACAAACTGACTTACATAAGATAACATCTGGCAGGTTTTACGAAACTCAAAAGAGGCGTGTGTAAGACACGCAAAAAAAAAAAAAGTCTGGAGCATTAAGACACGCAAGTGTACCTATACCAATAACTAATAAAGGATCTCAGTTTTACCCGTGAGTGACCTTTACGCATTTAAATAAAACTGTACATAAATAAACAAAAAAATTAATACCTAATTTAATTTCTTTCAAATAAACTTTGTTTCCAGAGTTCATGATCCTTGTTGAATGGGACCAGTTTACCATTCATACTTATTCTACTTTTTATAGCCAATCAAGTTACCAGTTAGTCAGCCAGTAAATCAATGCAGGTCTCGGCAAACCCTGTCCAGCTCGAGGGTAAGTCATACTGCAATGTTCAATTCTATTCACAGAGTTTTCAGAGATTATTACCTAGCTTTTGGGTTCATCGTACAACTATGTATTTCGTTCGCATCCCAGATGTTCTATATCGGAATGTTTGGTATCCTGTTCTGAAACCCCAAAGCATTTGCCCTTTCTTTTAATGAATAAAAAAAAATCGATACAGTCGACTTTAGCTTCTTTATGTAAATGCAGACGAGCTACAAAATGTTCTGAGAGCAACCGGTCTTAATAGGAGTTTAAAGTATGTATTCGACGGTGACCGTTGTGTTCTTTTTCCTTCGCAGCCGCTTCGTGTTAGGGGAAAATGTCTTAATGTCGAAAACAAATATTGTTTTCATGTTATTCAGATAAACAGGTGTTGAAGATGACTGCTATGTGTAGAAATATGGATCCTATTTTTTACCGCGAGAGAGGTAGAAAAATATAAGTAAGAAAGGTCTCTCTCTCTCTCTCTCTCTCTCTCTCTCTCTCTCTCTCTCTCTCTCTCTCTCTCTCTCTCTCTATGTATATATATACACACTCAGTCTGTATATGTATATATATATATATATATATATATATATATATATATATATATATATATATATATATATATATATATATATATATATATATATATTTGTTCTTGAACTGAGGGCATTGCATTTATGTCTTCAATGCAAGACTTACCCATACACGAGAATATATACTGTATATATATATATATATATATATATATATATATATATATATATATATATATATATATATATATATATATATATATATATATATATATATATATATATATATATATATACAGACTGATGTATATATATACAGAGAGAGAGAGAGAGAGAGAGAGAGAGAGAGAGAGAGAGAGAGAGAGAGAGAGAGAGAGAGAGAGACCTTACCTATATTTTTCTACCTCTCTCTCGGTAAAAAAATAAGATCCATATTTCTACACATAGCAGTCATCTTCAACACCTGTTTATCTGAATAACATGAAAACAATATTTGTTTTCGACATTGAGACATTTTCCCCTAACACGAAGCGGCTGCGAAGGAAAAAGAACGCAACGGTCACCGTCGAATACATACTTTAAATGGTAAATCGTGGATGAACTCCCCGTGCAAAAAGAACCTCCTCACCATAAAATTCTTCATACACCTAAACAGAAGGGCCATCAGCATCACGTCTAACAACGCCACATACACTCCGCCATTCACTTCAGTCTTCGACACACTTTCAGGATTCCTGAATATCAAGACCCGTCCATTCCTATAACTTTCATCCCTTCTATTCAGCCCTTTCTAGGTCCTCATCTCTGCCCGTCTATCATTTCCGAAACAGGCATTCTTTCCACCATGCAGCCAGTTATCCTCCATCCTTTCCATGTTACCAAAACGTCTCAAATCACTCTGACTTATCCTTTTACACAGTCAAACGTTTTCAGCACTCTCACCTCTCTCCATATTTCTCACCATTTCAGTTTTTCATAGGCTGCATATACAACACAAACGTTTCATCTCAGTGCTTTCAATTATTTCTTTCATTTGCGATCAACAGCCACTCTACACCTAATACACACACATAAATTATATATATACATGTATATATATTGGCGATCAGTCACTAAAACATGCAATGTTTCAAGTTCTCACAGAACTGGATGAAGGAATAAAACAAGAAGTTGACGAAGACCTTCCGTCTTCTCACAATTCCTCAGGGTCAAGTGGCCCTGAGGAAGTATGAGAACACGAAAGCGCCCGGTTCACTTCTTGTTTTTATCCTTCCTCGATCTAAATGATACACACACTGACACACACACACACACACACACACACACACACACACACACACACACATATATATATATATATATATATATATATATATATATATATATATATAAATCATTCCTTTATGTTGATGAAGTTATAAAGAATGCATGTACGCACGCTAACAAAATTCGTCGTAGCTAATAAAAAACAGCCTTTCCTCACAGATCGCAACAGCGTGCTGTAACATTCACTCACACTCTAATCCGTAACAGCAACACACAACAGAGAAACAAACAACGTTAGCAAGTCAATCAACTTCAAACGAAGATCCCCCACAGCAGAACTCTCCATTCAAATAATAATCTTGCGACAACGTAACACAAAATTTCGTCAACAACACAATACTCTTCTGAAAACGAAGACCTCATCTTAGCTGGGTTTTCCCGGAGTTTCAAAACAACGATACAACCAATTGAAAGAGTAATTGGTGATCTCGATGGTTCGCTAACGATCAGCCAAGTAAAACGATAGCGGACGAATGTAACCTGAGACAGGAACAAACGACCAATTAAAGACTGACTCTTGTGTAAGAGACCGTTAGTTTGGCGTTTCGTCTTTTTTTACTTATTTCAAACACACACAAACACACACACACAGAGAGAGAGAGAGAGAGAGAGAGAGAGAGAGAGAGAGAGAGAGAGAGAGAGAGAGAGAGGATTGCATCTACTGCTTCTAGTTATCTTTTCTCTACTGTTGATTTTGTCGGTAATTCATAGTAATTCCAATCCTATATACGCAAATGACTACTATCACACAATCCGACCGATACTCTATATGTCATAATGACTTTGCATAACTTATTCAGATCGGCCCGAATCTGAAGGCAATGTGTGCGTAGAGGGCTGAACACGATTAATGGAGTACGTCAACTGGAGAATCACAGATGAGGAAAAAGAACCCAGGGGAATGCTACTACACATGGGGAATAGTGATGCTGATGTGTAATTAGATAAGCTAGAAATATGTTAACTGACAGCAATAAAGCAAATGGAGAAAATTAAACTGACAAGAGTTTTACTCCATACTGTTAAATTTTTTAACTGATAATTATCATGTGCAACAAAATATGCTTATAGAGCCCATACTAGTGGCCCAAAAGATAGATGTCACCAAGGTCTAGACCTTGGATGTTACGGTCATCCTGTTTGAGAGGGACCAGAATAAAATCTTGAATACACAGTATTATGACGGAAGTTAAAAAACAGGATGGCAGCTTGAATGATTAGAACAACTACGTTTCCTTGAAACTGGCTGAGTCAGCACATATTTCTAAAAAGTAAGAGTACGTTGAGCAATTATGAGTTATGTGGAAAAGTCAACAAGGCACCTAAGAAAGTTCTTCAACTTATCCACAAAGGAAATGAGGTGAACTGCAGTCTAGGATCAGCTACTTTGTTGCTCTCCAAAGAAGCAAGACTCCTGCAAACCTTTTGGGCAGATGTCGTACAAGACGACATATGTAGACAGCATCAGTATCAATGAAGTTGCTAAGAGTTATCTGAAAATTGGAAGTTGAGAAACATGTTTTTTCTCTGCAAAAAATATCATTGAACCACCTAAACGGAGGATTGTTTTTTTTTGTGTGTGTGTGACTGGTTTTAATTTTACAAGGTTTGGAAGAAGTGAGACTGAAATTTGTTCGTTTCAAGCCAACTCTCTGTTCATACTCGAAGTTTAGAGGGACCAGAGCACCAGTCTTATTTGGATTGTGCTCAGGATAGAGTATAATTTTTATTAACGTTGAAAGTGGTTTTCTGATAACTCATGTAAATGAATGAAATATGATTAAATAACAACCTCTGAACACGATTGCATCATTTCATATAAGGAAGGAGAGCAAGTATATGAGACAATAACAAGTAATAAATGCGCCGAAGTTTCTTCAGCGCAATCGAGTTTTCTGAACAGCGTGTAGTCAAGGCCACCGAAAATAGATCAATCTTTCGATGGTCTCGGTATAATGCTGTATGCGTCCATGAAACTTTAACCAAGGGCCGGTGGTGGCCTGTCCTATATCGTTGCTAGATGAACGATTATGGCTAACTTTAAGCTTAAATAAAATAAAAACTGCTGAAGCTAGAGGACTGAAATTTGTTATGTTTGATGATTGAAGGGTGGGTGATCAACATACCGATTTGCAGCCCTATAGACTTAGTAGTTTTTAAGATCTGAGGGCGGACGGACAGACAAAGCCGGCAAAATAGTTTTCTTTTACTGAAAATTAATCATGGGTAGTCAAACGCACAAGCCATTTTTTTAATGTGATTCTCGACGCTTAACTGATTGGTCACGACATGTAATTGTCAATCTATTGTTTGCAGGACGTATGACTATAAATTAGGCTAGAATTTGACACCTAAAACACCACAATCGGTGAGGGCAACTGTTTTCCACTTGAATCCAAAGCTGCAGCTAGATGTTGCGTAATTACTACTGACCCAGTGAAAAACTCCTGAGTTCTACCTCATGTATGTAGAATATAACGTTATAGCCACAGTGATTTCACGTTATAGCCACTGGATTTCATTACAGTTAACTCTTTGGCTTTAGGATTTAAAGATTCTACTGGTAGTAGAACGTAATATTCTTTGTTTAAAATATTTGTATTTAAAGTTTCCTCTTCATAAACTCTGTCTTTCAGGGCGAGAGAAGAACAATTGTTTGTGGCAAAAGAGGCACAAACAGTAGCAAAAGAGGGAACTCAGAATATCAAAATAGTCATGCAGACTCCTCCCTGACCGGATGACAGAGGAGCAAGAGCAGTCACATGAGGGTTTGCGGGGAGATAAAATCGTAATAATGGAGGAGACGTGCCTTAGTCACTAAGGTCATGATCTCTGAAATACAAAGCTACGCAAGACTGGGTAGTCTGGAACTAAAGCAATAATCCTAAAGGGGAAATTGAGAAGAAGGTTAGTAAGTAGGTCCCCAGAGCCGCTTTAAGTGCTAAGGTAAGAGTGGTGGGGGTGGGTGGGTGGGTGGGCAGAGTGATAAAGGGGGTGGGGATTAAAGGGGGCATAATGATGGTCAAAAGGCCCACAAGATCCTTCTTAAGGTAAACGAAATGAAAAGAGGCAAAGAAAACAACGGATTTTCCATAACCTACATATTTGAACGTAATGCAATCATTTGTTTTTGCCTGAACAATAATGCTTCCGTATTGCATATATTAAGTAACTATTTGAATATTTGAGTCCATACTAACAGTTCTCTGCAGTAACTAATGGGGATAAGCTCAAAGCTTCGTTTCCCGCTAGGAAGCAATTTTGTAACATTATGACACCAGTTTTCCGATGGCGACAAGCAACTTAGCATTAACCTAGATCAGAACCACTCGATCGAAAACATCGTTGGAAAAGATCCGGTATAATTAATTATGCGTTCGAAAACGAGCGTAAATATTCATAAAACACTCACGAAACAATTACTGTCATTTATTCACTCTGTAATCTTAAACTGATCTCTCTCTCTCTCTCTCTCTCTCTCTCTCTCTCTCTCTCTCTCTCTCTCTCTCTCTCTCTCTCTCTTGTTGACGACTTAGCATCGTATAGATAAAACTGCTGATAACACAGGAAGAACAAATAATATGAAAGCAAATAGCAGCCCTGTGGCTTCCAACGTAACAATGATACATTGGAGGACGACGCTACAGCCCTTGTGCGCAATGCATTGCTGGGCTATACCTCGAAGGCGCCTGCCAAGGATATAATATGCAATAATCATACCCTAAAGCATGGTAATCACTAAATTGCATATTCTGGCCGTTATAAAATATACACAAGCAACAGAATACCTCTGGGAGGAATAGTTGCAACGCGTCTCAGAGAGAGAGAGAGAGAGAGAGAGAGAGAGAGAGAGAGAGAGAGAGAGAGAGAGATAGAATTCAGACTAACAGCTGTAGTGCAAGACTTGCGATGTAGCAGAGTAGCCGAAGGGATACAAAAAGAATTACACGTTTATCGTTTAATTCGAAACGGGGTCAGCTTCAGTTCAAGGCTGTGCAAGATTCAAGGCTTTTCTCTCTCTCTCTCTCTCTCTCTCTCTCTCTCTCTCTCTCTCTCTCTCTCTCTCTCTCTCTCTCTCTTTATTTTATTGCGGCGTCCATAACATTGGTGTTGTGACGCCAGTTTTAGTAGTCATAAATCAATCTCTCTCTCTCTTGTCACCATCATCATCACCAGACCCAACTAAACGAAAGCGTATACATACTTTCCATGGGTACAAAGCCTTGCCCGTAATAAGATAGCAAAAGGACATGCAAACAAACATTCAGCAATTTCAGCGCAAGCAGCCAGAAAGCGAGACGGAGATCGTCTGGCAGGCCGCAAGATAAAAATGCCGATGGTCGCATGAACTATAATTATGCTAACAGATTCATTTACAGAAAGATATGTAAACGTTCAGAGATAATGACATATTCGAGCACAAAACTTCACCACTTTTTGAAAACAGTTTCATTAGCGAGAGGGAATCCAATTGGAATTCAATTCTGCTTCAGATGCGTTCCATCAGTTGTGGCAGACTCGCATTTGAATGAAAGAGCAGAAGTTCTTTAAGTATACCTTAGCTTAACCAGACCACTGAGCTGATTAACAGCTCTCCTAGGGCTGGCCCGAAAGATTAGATTTATTTTACGTGGCTAAGAACCAACTGGTTACCTAGCAACGGGACCTACAGCTTATTGTGGAATTCGAACCACATTATAACGAGAAATGAATTTCTATCACCAGAAATAAATTTCTCTAATTCTTCACTGGCCGGTCGGAGAATCGAACGTGGGCCCAGCAGATTGCTAGCCGAGAACGATACCAATCCGTCCAACGAGGAACTTGAAAGAGCAGAGGAAGGCTTTAGAGGTTAAGTGGATGCTGAAGTCCATGGGTTGTTCAATTAAATGTTTTTATGGAATCAAGATGGAACTCTAAGAAGAATTAATATTGCTTTAAAGCAGAAATAAAATGCAAACATACAAGCGCACAAATAGGTCTTCAGGGCACTAAGCCGCTTCCGGTCGAAAACCCATTGAATTTCAGTTTAGAAATTGTAAATTTAGAAATGTCTCGTCTCATTAAATTTTGATTTATAATGTAAAAAAAAATAACCTTGTAGAAAACGGAGCTGAAGTATTATGCGACGTAACTGTTGGTTCAGGTCAGTAGAAGAAATTGCAAAGTATGGAAATCTGAAAAAAAGAGAAGACTATTTCAGGGAAAAGTAGAGACTGAAATGTCAAGAGATGCTTGCTCAAAGAGGGCAAACGTGAAATTCCACACAGGAAAGCGAGGCAAAAGGAGCTTTGCAGAAGGTTTGCTGTGGAGGGAAAAATATCTGAGGCAAGAGTTGCGACTCCAGAAGAAATTTTAAGAAACTTCGCACCACATGTAGGTGAAGTTGGGGTTTCATCATGGTTGACAAGACCCCGGAAAGCTTTTTGAATCACCAAAGCAACAAATCGGGAGTTAGTGAGATGGGAATACCAAAAAATAAAACTATGTTAAGGGATCTGGGCGCGCGCGCGCACGCACACACACACACACACACAATTTTATATATATATGAATATAATATATATATATATATATATATATATATATATATATATATATATATATATATATATATGTATATGTATATATGCGCAAACGACCTATTTCACTTGATAGGGCGCGGAACCAAACAAAAACAAGGTTATAGCCATTATTAGGGTCTTCCGCAAACTCCAAAATCAAGGGTGATCCCCCTTTGGAGAAATCTTCCACCTTCCACAGCTTTAGCCGCTTTAATAACAGCACAGAAGGCTAAGAGGTAGCATGTTATCACCGCCTTCGTACTGCGCCGCTCACTAGGTATCGATATCATAATCACATCCAATCACCTTTCTCATTATGCTACGGAACAATTGCTCCTCTCTGTAATAAATAAATAAATAAATACATAAATATATGTATACATACACAACACACACACACATATATATACATACACACACACACACACACACACACACACACACATATA
The DNA here is from genome assembly GCF_040412425.1 of Macrobrachium rosenbergii. Taxonomy (NCBI): domain Eukaryota; kingdom Metazoa; phylum Arthropoda; class Malacostraca; order Decapoda; family Palaemonidae; genus Macrobrachium; species Macrobrachium rosenbergii. The sequence continues at coordinate 6,908,992 of NC_089781.1, forward strand.
TATATATATATATATATATATATATATATATATATATATATATATATACATACATATATAGACACACATACATTCCACTACAGAGAGATATTTCCGAGAATGCCACTTTGTACAACACACGAAAGGGAGGAGGAGAAAGAGAAATTCTACAATGGAAGGGTGGAGGGGAAGGAGGGAAATGAAAACGTGTAAGATAACAGCGAACAGCTGGGGAAATACACGCGAGGAGGAAAAAGACCTACCCGAAGGCAGGAGACATGGTCCCACCTTGTTTCCGAAGAGCACCTTCTCATTTTCAGGTAATGATATCCCGTTTTCTGTTGTTCGGAGACGCTGTCGACATCCCGGTCACTCGGGAGATGACGTGGTATGAGGAATGTGCATTAATCCAGCCTGCAAGTTGAG
>NC_089781.1:6914396-6969396 GCF_040412425.1 Macrobrachium rosenbergii
AAAATGAATGACGGCGAGAATGAAGGCACGTTGATTACGAACGAAAAAAAAAGAAACTCGTAAATCTACCGCACTTGATGGAAAGTACCGGAACATTAACTCAAATGTTCAATGAAAACTAAATGATAAACAACAAAGGTCTGGGTCATATAAATACCTGGAGCAGGGATCGCCGAAATGCAGGTGGTTTAATGACCCAACAATGAACACGAAGTGATATAAACAAAGAGAAATTATATAAATTACTTATATCTAATTGCAAGGGGACTGCATATTTGAACAACGCATTTGAGGAAGATTGGTCAAAATTGCGTCTTACTTTAGATTATGCTCTGAAAAAGCTACAATGAGATTTAATATCACAATATAAAATGATACTTCTCTATAAAAGAGGGGTTTACAAAATGAATTCTCAGAGTCGAAAAAATTCGTTAAAAATTAAGTTCATATTTATGGAACACAAAAACATATGTACATTATTGTGCTGACGTGTTTATGTGAGCGGGTGTGTACACACACATATATATAAACACACTTACACAAACACACACACATACATGCATATATATATATATATATATATATATATATATATATATATATATAAATATATATAATACATATATAAATATATATAATACATATATGTATATATATGTGTGTGTGTGTTTGTGTAATCTGTGTATACGGACTCTTAACAGTAAAAGGGTTTTATTCACGAAGGAGTTGAACATCTAAGCAAATTCTAATCAACGCCACTGTGCTCCTGCTGCGTTGAGCACTGAATTTGATACCAGTTAATCGACTGCGATTTGTCACCGCTCTTGTGGATAAAGGCATGTGGTTAGCAACGTCATCACAATTATAGATAGATATATATATATATATATATATATATATATATATATATATATATGTGTGTGTGTGTGTGTGTGTGTGTGTGTACATATATATATGTATATATAAGCCTTCCCTTCACATGTAAAAAGAATGGAAGATGAACTTCTAAAAAGTGTGTACAGTATATTATGATGTTACACGGAAAGGTAAAGGTAGGCCTAGAAAGTCCTGGATGGACGGTGTAAAGGAGGTTTAGAAAAGAAAGAGCCTCAATATCCATGAAGTACGCAACTCCTGCGAGATAGAGATAAATGGCGAAGTGTGTGTAAGGGATTCGACGTAATGCTAATGAACCCTCTACGTAGGTGTATAAAGCAGCAATGTTAAGTTACTTTACTGAATCCACGTTTCAACCGTTTCAGTACGGATGTGGCAGTGACCAATGCCTTTTTTTTTTTTTTGGGGCCTCCTTTTGAAACGAGACGCCTTATTCACTGGACTTTATTGAAATCCACTCAATCATGCACGTCCTCGATCATCGCTTATATTCTTGTACATTACTTAAACTTACTTTGTGTTTGCATTCCATTTATTTACCTTAACATTGGCGTAATTAATGAAGTCCTCATTGCTCGGCTTATTTATTCTCTTGATTCCCAAGCAAAATTATAACAGTTCCAGCCACATCTTTTCTTGTATATTCATTAGTGTAATTTACTTCCAGAGAGATATCATTTTTTTTTTTTAAGTTTTAATCATTTTCCCATCTTGGTACTCTTCTGTGTCTAAGTTTACGGCAATGCTATCTGTCACTATTCAAGCGTCTACTTTTCTGCAGCACACTTCATTACACAACTGGCAAGTGGCTTTAATATTTAAAATGAAAATGAAACACCAATTTCCGTTAAGTTCATAACTGCTTCCACATTCCATGTACATTATCAAACTTCCAATTTTGATAAACTTTGATAAATGTTATCTTTTTAACTTTCTCTGCTAACGTCACTTCTGACAAATTTAGGCAGTTTCCCAACACCAAGTGGAACTTATTTTCACAATCCACGTCAAACTGCTCTATAAAGGGGGCTGAGAGAAGGCTTCAAACTTCGAAATACGAAACTACTCATTAACACTAAGTCATTCTCTTGTCCCTGGACAGATTTGAGCTGACTTCCACTCGAACCAAATGTATATTCCAAATGTATTAAGATACGGTTTTTCAAAATCTACGTATACATAACATAAAAAAATTTATTCTTCGGCCGAAAACAATTCAGAAAAATTTAGTTGCTATAACCATAAGAGAGGAGAGGGGATAACAACCCCGAACTACCTCTGCATAATCTGGCTATGAATAATTCGATTTTTGTCGGTACAGACCAATATGACTATTCCAGCAATAAGAACAAAAATAATATCTCACAGGTGGAGTCTCGCTAAAAGGTAAAGGGCCCATACTGTGAACTTCTCAAGGCAGTCGGTTGTCCAAATAGTACCGAGGTTACTCATCTTTCGGTCTTGTTCTTTGTAAATGCGATGGATGGGTTTGATATACTGTAGGCAACATTTCCTAGTAAGAGTAAACAAACACTTACAAGATATGATAGTGCTGAGTTTTTTGTCCTTACTTATGTCCTGACATGACATGCTTTAGTGTTATACCTCCTGATATTTCTGGGCGTACAATATCTGAACAATTTAAAAAGTTGTCTTTGAATTTATTATTTCCATTGATCGTATACATTTTAAAAAGTACAAAATCAGTCATATTTTTGTCTTTGTTAGTGAATGCAAACTAGCCAGACACCGTTCAAACATTTTTGCTTAAAATACATAAGTAACACGTAATTAATAACACGACTTGCTATACAAGATCTCGGTATAGCACGTCGTATTATCAATGTATTACTTATGCATTTTAAGCAAAAACGTTTGAACGGTGTCTGGCTAGTTTGTGTTCACTAACAAAGACAAAAATATGACTGATCCTGGACTTTGTAAAATGTTTGGGATTAATGGAAATAATAAATTCAAAGAAAACTTTTCAAATTGTTCAGATATTGTACACCCAGAAACATCAGGAGATAACACTAAAGCATGTCAGGTAAAAATATACGAAAGCTTCCTGATCAAGACATACCTTTATTTTCAAGTTACTTCTTATATTAGCTAGACAGGCTAATCCAGATAATAACAAACGTCGAAGGAATATTAAAGCATTAATAACTGTATGAAAAAGAGAAACTAGCAACATAATAAAAATACTAGCGTTAAAGAAACGAACTTTCAGATAACTGTGAAATGCGCCTCTTTTATTCAGATCTTTAGGAATATCTTCGGTTTTCTGTGGCCTTTCTTTCACTATAAGGCTGTCGGTATGTCACTAGAATTACTCTAATTAATATTACATTAAATGTTTTTGGAGGGCTTTATGCAACACTATTGCATTAACATTTGGTGATTTTATATTCTAAAATAAAATTTATTACACTAATTTCAGTCATTATTTATTTATTGTTTGTGTAATAGAATCACAAAGATAGTCAAGTACTTAACCTACACTTAATATTTTTTTGCAACAAAACTGGACTTATTTTTCAGGAAGATTTACGTTTTTACAGTTGAATGAACTAACTACACTAATTACACTACATATTTATGTACTTAAAGTGCAGTAATTACAGTAATTACTTAGGAAAACGCAGACAGACACAGACTCACACACACACACGCACTCTCTCTCTCTCCATATATATATATATATATATACATATATATATATATATATATATATATATATATATATATATATATATATATATACAGTATATAAACTATATATATATGTATATATATATATATATATATATATATATATATATATATATAATTATTCAATATTACATACAGAAAAGGCCTCTTAGAGTAAGATAATTAAATACGAAAATAAAATATTAATCACAACAGGCATTCCTGCTTGTTGTAAGTGAAGTCAATATTAACGCACTCTGATTAAGCGCTTGCATGCAATTTATGCGCAAAAGTTCATCTTTGCAAACAATGAAAGGCAGCGCAAATAACGCCTGTAATTCTGTTTTATACTTTTTCGCTCTCATTAATGATAGTTTATGAAAATCCCAAATTACTGTAGTTGGCTGAGATGGACGATTCTTGTCGTACCAATTACCAAGAAACTTTCGATCAAACGTTATCAGGTGGAGATAATTTTAGGTTGTAAATATCGAATTCTACGAAACTGCAATTAATATGCGAGGTAGGTAGAGTACTGCTTATTGGAACAAAGACACTTCCTACAATAATAAATGACAAAGGGTTTAATGCAATAGCAATCGAAAAAACATTAAATACTAATTAGTTCTGAAAAACCACATACACATTATATATATATTACATATAATATAAATGTGTATATATACATATATATATATACATATGGATATACTGAACACATGGAAGAGCGTTTCACAGAAATAAATTTCTGACTCAAACAGGGAACGAACCGAGGTCTCCTGAGTGGCAGGCCGAGGTTCGCTCCCAATGTGAGTAAGAAGTATGCGTATATACACACACACGCACATATATATATATATATATATATATATATATATATATATATATATATATATATATATATATATATATATATATATATATATACGTACACGTACATACTTCATATGTATATATGTATGTATGTACGTATGCGTGCTGGCGTGTGTAAACCTCTGGCAACATAACTTTCATAAAAGTTAAATCCTGAAGTAAATTATGAAATAGATACTAAAAATTTGGAAAAAGTTTCAAACTTTAAAATAGAAACATCCAGCGACATACGATACTCGAAAGATCATAACTGTCCTATCGAGAAAACGAAAATGATCAGACCACATTTTACTAAAAAATAAAAATAATTCAAAGGAATTAAAAGCTACTTTTAACTACTTTATTTGTGCGTGGCGTTTATAACTGAATAATAGCTGTCTCATTTATTAACAATGATTAAAACAATCACAATAACAAGTAACATAACTTTAATGTAATTAAAAACGGGCATAGAAAGTGTACAGGACCATCCGTATATACATATTACTTCATTTTCAACAAAACTTTTGCAACCCCGCACAAGAGTTAATATATAAGCACCTGGATACTAACCCCCTCCCAATTCATCCAAAAATATAGTAATATAAAAGCCTGACATTCATCGAAATCTTTAAATTGCGAGGGGATTAACAAACAAAATAGAATGATATGTAAATGAACACATTTCTGAAGCTTTGAATTACTAAGGAATGCCATTAATACAGACGTAATCTGGCGTTCCAAACTCTATGGTCGTCGATGCCAACATTACAAAGGAATGTAACATGTATGTAAATAACTGCTGGTTCATGGATTCATCTTTCATTGCTGAAATCTTGCGAAAGTCACTGACCTTTCAGACTTGTTCAGAATCATTCCCTGGTTTTTATAGTGACAATAATCACTTGGGATATTATACTCCGTAAAGGAATTCGTAAATAAGATGATAAATAAAAACTTAACTGTAAAAAACTACGGTACACATTTATGATAGAGTACCCAATTATAGACATTCATGCTAACTATCAAACGCCCAAGTTTCGATACAGTGTTATGGTGACATTCCATTCAGACCATATAAAAATGATACCGTGAATAGTTGAGGGTGAAGAACATAAAGGCTAGCGGAAAAAAAAAAACAAATTTTTAGAGTAAAATCTTCTTTGAAATTTCACTTAATTATTATGTCTTTGCTGAATTTTCAACTTAGTGTCAACTGAATTTTCAGTTTCAATAATCATTACAAATCATTAAATCTTACCAATATCTTTGGAAGAAATTTATTCCCAACACAAAAAAAAGTGATAGACGACCCCCATGAAGCAACACAGAGCGTCCATACAAATTCCTTGCAGACCCTCCGGAGGGGAGGACGAAATTCCCGGCATCCTTCGGAGGTGTGAGAGAAGTCATGTTGCGGGCTTGTTCTTCTCACCTGGGCTCGCGTGAGTAAGCCTCATCCATCACCGAGGCAAAGCAGATGTGGTGAGGAAGGCAGGTACTAGGTAGGAAGACACCAGGCAGTTAGGCTAACAGGTCGGTAAGACCAAGACAGATTCCACTTGTGCTGAAGAGGGGCGATGGAGTTAACGATAGGCGGATGGTACTTCCAGCGGGAGTTAATGGTAGTCTTTTGGGCAGGAGAATGGTTGTAATCAGATGGACTACTGGCCGAGAATGTTGGCAGTAAGGAGGCAATCGCGCGGACCTGCCACCAGATAGGGCATAGGGGAAGGACCGGGGAGGAACGCCGTGAGAATTCTGAGGAATTTCTCCGTTTTCCAGACTTTGGCTGAATTATTCATTGAACAGCTCTTGAAAAGGAATAACTTTCGGTTGTATACTAAAGAAAATTATGGTGTTTAATGTACAAATAAACGCTGATACAGAAACGGAGAGGCTTATTGCATCAACATCGGGCGCAGACTGATACTCTTCTACAGACGCTAGGACCAGCAACCAAGAGGAACGCAACCAAATCGATACTTAAAAACTTGCAACAGACCCTAGAAATCTGTTGTAAGAGGCAGCGGATGGCAATGAGACCTAGAGAGCCAACAGAGCGAGTGAAAAGACGACTGAATTTCCGTTTCCTAACATGCAGACATAATACGACAGAGGTTCCTCTACTTTCATCATCACGATAAAAGTAGAATCAAAGCAATGATGGCGGTAGCCTTAACAATACAGGCAACAGGATTGTTATAGCATTAATAACTACTGAATAAAAGTAGTGACGTGTTAATATCACGATTTGTAGCCTTAATGGCAGTAAACACAAACAAACTCTATCTTTGGACACGAAGAAGAATCAGAAGAAGAAGAAAGAGGGAGTATCGCACCCCCTTCCACTGCCCATTTAATCAACTTGACATTACCATCAGGAAGTATATTATGAGGTAATATTAAAATGACGTCTTGCCAAGCGAGCACTGAGAAATGGCACTGCTTCGCTTCCGTGACTTTCAGAATCACTAAAAAAAACGATTCAAAGGTTTACTAATATGTGGAAAAATAAAGATTCTGTAAAAATGTATATAAAACAAAAGCTAGTAATTTTACAATAATAATAATAAAAATAATAATAATAATAATAATAATAATAATAATAATAATAATAATATATAAGATCATATGAACATAAATGCACAAAAATGCTAATACAAATAGGCCTACTTTGAATATGTAGCAAAACAAAAGCTACTAAATTTATAATAATAATAATAATAATAATAATAATAATAATAATAATAATAATAATAATAATAATAATAATAATAAAAGACGATCATATGAATATATACGCACAAAAATGCTAATACAAATACTCTGAGTATGTAACAAAACAAAAGTTACTAACTTTATAATAATAATAATAATAATAATAATAAATAATAATAATAATAATAATAACATATACGCACAAAAATGCTAATACAAATACTCTGAGTATGTAACAAAACAAGTTACTAACTTTATAATAATAATAATAATAATAATAATAATAATAATAATAATAATAATAATAATAATAATAATAAATAAGACGATCATATGAACACATACGCACAAAAACGCTAATACGAATACTTTGAATATGTAGCAAAACAAAAGCCACTAAATTTATAATAATAATAATAATAATAATAATAATAATAATAATAATAATAATAATAATCGAGCTTCCCAACAGCAGGGACTTCCCATATCGCCCTCCTCCGTTCGAGATAAATCACAGACTTCTGACAAGGCGTGATAACAACACCACGAAGAAAATAGATGATGCAATCTGCGCCGCCTTGGCTTGTCCATCTAGAGGCGGAAGTGCATTACCTTTATCACTGTAACGATCACACCGCAACCGTCCACAGACTCCCTATCGGCGGCTCATCTCGCGCAATTAGAGAGAATTTTCGAGTCAACTCAATTGCGTGAGGATGATGAATGCGCGCCGTCTTGTTTATGTTTAATGGGGGGGGCGGGATTCACATAATCCAGGGAAACAAGAAAAAGTTGCGGCTTCGTTTTCACATCTGGGAGAGAGAGAGAGAGAGAGAGAGAGAGAGAGAGAGAGAGAGGTCTGTAACAGACAGCTGGACAAATGCAATTATGATGAAAAACCAAGCGTAACGAAAAAGATGATTATATATAAGAAAACAATGTCAAGTCTGTAATACACAGTTAAATTCACACACAAAACGCCTCAAACAGGCTACTGTACATTTCCTTCAGCAAAAGATTAGCAGATAAAAAAGATGTAATTGTAATGACCAAAACTTAAAATAGTTCTTAGCTCTGACTGATTTGCCTTGTTGATGGAAAATAATGATAACGGAAATATATTTTGCAATTGCTGAAAATATTCTCTTGGGTACTTTAGTTAATCAGGCAGCACTGCCTACGACTAGAAAGGATCGATGGGCATGAAAGTCTAGTTATCAAATGATTCATATCTTACTACTGTAATTTACTCTCTCTCTCTCTCTCTCTCTCTCTTAATGCTTTCCTCCGATGCTATACCATGACTTGGCTCTCACATCATAAACCTCGGATCTAACGAGATGAGAGAATTCGTAAGTCTTAGGCAGAAGCAAGGGCGTCCAATTTCAGCCATATGTCAAACACTGGGAGGGAAAAGCCACGACAGGGATCGAGGGGGGGGGCGGGTTTCGAGTTGGGGAGAAGGAGGAGAGGGAGGTGAAACGGGGAGGGAGGGGACTAGCTTCAATATATCTTGAAGGAGCAGCTTAAATAAAGTGTACCCTGTCATGCACCTTTGAAGGAGAACGTGCTAAGTCGAGACGTGATGGGCAGAAAGAATCCTTTTCCTTTTTATTTACTTGTCCCTCTATCTGCTTATCTGTCCGTTATTCACTTTTCTTGCTGCAATTTATCATCAGTATCTAATTATTTCCGAAATAAGGGTATTATTTTTTTGAAATCATACTAACGTACCTTCAAAGAAGAATGAAGTAATACAGCCGTGTGTAAAAGTACAGTATATCAACGGAGTTTTACAGGAATTCCGTACTTTTTTTACAAAGTGCATCTTTAGCTAAGATTGAAAAAGCAAAATCATAGCCGGAAAGACACAGTACATTGGTCCCAAAGGAGATATAAGATTCTAGAATATACGCGTGTAAGTGTATGCATACAAAATTATGTAGTTTTCAATAAAAACAATAACAACAAGTACTCAAGACTCAACGTCCATAACACATACTGATATAGTGCATGAAACAGTCATTATCTTATCTCTCTCTCTCTCTCTCTCTCTCTCTCTCTCTCTCTCTCTCTCTCTCTCAGACAGGAGAACTGTCTACAAAAAAGTAATTAATTTTTCAGTCAACACTTTAATTTATGGGGATGACATAATTTATTCTCTGTGGGTTATTTTACTGCAGAATCAAATTATTCATTGTTTAATTAATATAAAGCGTTTTACTGTTTCCCGATTTTTCGTTCTCGAAAATGTGAAATTCAAAACGATAAAGGAAACCTGAGAATATTTAAAACTGAATACAGTAGTTATGAACTGAGCAGATATGAATCTGATGAATGTTTTGCAAAGGAGAGCAGGTGAATTAGACTAACCATAAGGTAATTTAAAAAGAAAATGAAGGGTGAAGAGGAAGGAAAAGTACTTTAAAGAGAGAGAGAGAGAGAGAGAGAGAGAGAGAGAGAGAGAGAAGGAACAAGACTGACAATTTATCTATAAACAACAGTCCGTCCTCATCTAAAAGAACGGGAACCTCTATAAGGGGGACTGTGGGGGCAAGGGGGGATTTCTCCTTCACATACAGATCGTAACTCGAAGGAAAAACGATGCAATCGGAAATACTTACTTTTCATATCCGCCGATAATATTAGCTTTTACGGCTGCAAATTGATAAAGTCAATCTCTATCTTTACGTTGGCGTCTGCAATCGCCGCTACTTTATAGCGCTGACGTGATTGGTAAAGGATCCCGCATTTGTCCTGCGCAACAACAATCATCAGGATTTTTATTGTATCAATTTCGCCGGCCAAAGGAGCCAGCAGCCCCAACCAGAGCAACGAGGTGTTTTTTCTTTTGAGTAAAAAAGGTCAAATCTTTATTCTAATGAAGGTCTAAAGTTTTCTGCGCTTATTAATAGCCGCTGGTTTTTATGAGAAAATGACTCAATCTGAGATAAAATAGAGGAAGAGGGTCGATCACAAAAAACAGATTTAGTACAGTAACGAATGCGATTTGGCCGGATTATGGGGGATATACGGTATCAAAAACCAGTATTATGTCATACACAAGTACTTAGAGAGAGAGAGAGAGAGAGAGAGAGAGAGAGAGAGAGAGAGAGAGAGAGTGCATAACGCACATACATGAAAATTACAAAATTATGCTTTGTAAGCAAAAGTTGAACAAACTTGCTTGAATGTCCATCCATACTACTCTTCCTCTTTAAACTAATTTTATCTCCATAAAACTGGATTCGACCTTCGCTCCACCATACATTTCAAAGGAAGAACCCTCAGCAATTAAGAAGCAACACTGCCCTCAAGTTACAGACCTTGACCTAAACAAAAGGCCTTCCTTTAAGAACGCTGAATTCCGTAGGTGAAATCTGAAATGACGAACCACAATATAACTGATATCGTATTTTCGAAGGAAGTGTGCTGGTAATTCGAAGCACAAATTCTCGACTTGCCAAAGAACGAATTTAATGCAGCGAACGTCTCAGTGACGTCAAAACACAATTTAACTTGTGAGCAAGACTGATCTATGAAATGTATTTGATTTAAATCACAAAAAATACTAAGCTCCAGTGCTATATTGCATCTAGTATACTAAAATGCCTTTTCAGGGCTTCAGAATAAACTGCTAATCAACTTTCTCATATCATGTGACCACTTCCAAGCAATAAATTTATTTTATTTTTTGTATCTTTCATAAAATATCCCTTCGCTTCTTTTCTCCTCTCCCAAAAGGCTTGACTTAGGCAATATAACCGAACTGCTTGTAATTTTCAAGATGGTTTATCAAAATCTGAGTAAGTAGAATGGAAAAAAATATTAAAAATGAGTGGCCAAAAAATTGTATCTAACACACCAGTATCGGTTAACTCTTCATTATATCAAGGTATCTCTGATCCGAAATTATATTAAAGACAACATCAGAAAACCACTACAGATGAGAGAAGTGAATACGCTGACAGCACAGTTTGTTTTGCGTAATAAGAAAATATAAAAAACAAAAATTCAAACAATCAGAAGTCACCCCTAACTCAAAATTTTGCTAATAATGACAATAATGACAACGGAGAAGTAAGATATTTGAGTGTAAACATCGTAAATAAATATGCACGCAACCCAAATAATAATAGTAGTTACGTAACTTGGGAAATATTTACAGCAGTAAAATAGCATCAGCGCACACACTGGTTCCTGTAAATATACAAAAACAAATGCACTCTCTCAAGCATCAAATATAAATCTACGAAATAAATCTGAACTCGAGACTGAGCGCAAACATCACCGCCATAAAAACCGCAAAGGAAAAAATATATAAGCATGTCGCCAAACAAACAACGAATGCAAATAATTGCACGGACAAACGAGGGAGGCGAATCAAACTAACGGTCGTCGATAATATGCATTTCACACAAGGCAGGAATAATTCACGAGAGCTGAAGGATTTACATTCAGCCAAACGGCTGCATTGCAAACAAACGCGGAGCATAAAGGTGTATGCATACGCTATCTGGGCGCTGGGCATAATAATAAATCTCATTATAAATTTAACGTCGGCTGCAGCAAATGAGGCTGGTTTGATTGTGTGCATTGTCACCTTCTTGATCCGCCAATGAAAACGAAGGGCTTGTTTATTGTTCAATTACAGCGACCGGTCGTGTCATTTAAAGCTCACGAGGCAATGTCAGCGAGAATTTATGAATTATTAAGCTTGTGCATATGCTGGAAAACGCATTGAAAAGCGAAAAAAAATACTACGCGACATAAAATAACGTTGAATGCAATCAATAATATGAATATATAAATGAAAGACAATACGGCTGAAATAAATAAAACATGTTTGGATCAATAACTGAAAATAAGTACTTGAAAATAAAAATAAAAAAAATTTACTTCCCCAGACCTGACGCAAATAAACAAAGAAAGAGACAGAGAAAGAGTTACAATGGAAACAATAAATAATCACGAAACAAACAGTAAGAATAGGTATGAAGAGTAAATTGATAAGAAAGAAGCAAAGAAGAAGAAGACGAAGAGGCAAGGCCAGTAAATGCGGGCCTCGCCCATCATATCCAAAAAAGCAATTTCTCATCCCGGGAAGGGTTTTCCAATTTGAATACATTACGGCTTCACCGTGAGAAAGGCTGCTTTGTATGTAACAAGGTTTTAAAAAATGGGGAAAAAGAGACGGCTGTATTGCTGTTTCACTCGTCCTGCCAGAAATCAATATATATATATATATATATATATATATATATATATATATATATATATATATATATATATAATATATATATATATATATATATATATATATATATATATATGCGTTATGTATTTGTGTGTGTGTGTGTTATATATATATATATATAGTATATATATGTATATATATATATATATATATATATATATATATATATATATATACATATATATATATATATATATACACACATATATATATAATATATATACATATATATAATATATTTACATATATATATATATATAGAGAGAGAGAGAGAGAGAGAGAGAGAGAGAGAGAGAGAGAGAGAGAGAGAGAGAGAGAGAGAGAGGCTAACTACTTAAATTATTTTAAGGCTGATCGGATGGACAGCCATACGCCTTTCCCTTCCTCAGACCTGAAGGAAACAAGAAAAAGGAAAAGGTGAGTACAAAAGAATATAGGCCTGTCTCTTCGAAGATGCAAGATTCTACGAATCATGGGGAAAAAGAAAGCATAAAGAGAATTTCGAAGCCTGGAATAATCTCATGCCTAAAAATCCTGTTCATTCTTTAATGTATTGTTCAAATGAATATCGTTGAACAAAAAAATTGATTATTAAAATTTGTCATTCTTGTAAGTGTATTTTACAAATGAATGAATGGAAAGTACTTTCAGGTTCCTATGTGACCCTTTTTCAAGAGATGTAAAGGTTTCAGGCTGGTTGAAGGCCCAGAACTTGCTGGCCCTAACCTGTGACATCTTTTTCAAGAGATGTGAAGGTGGTCAGGCTGGTTCAAGGCCCAGAACATTGCTGGGCCTTGAACCAGCCTGACCACCTTCACATCTCTTGAAAAAGGGTCACAATTAGGACCTGAAAGTACTCGAGATTCAAGTAACATGTAAATATTTACAAGTAAACAAGTTATACACAGGAATCTTGTGAGTTTCTCTTTCCATCTTCAGAAGAAAACTGAAAGAATTCTTTGTTTGGTTAACGAATGAATATATAGATCCATGGCATTCAAAGCAAAACATTAACAACCGATTTCTACTTTTGATTCAAGCCTACGCTTTCGTCTTAGGGAATATTATTATGCTTGTATCGCAGTCACAGGGATTAGAACGTCCATCCCACAGATTCAAGTATAAGCCTTTACTATCATCAAAGTCTTCCAAAGCCTGTGCTGGTATGTCTACTTGTGAATTTTCATTATTTTTTTTAATATGCCTATAAAATGTCTACATTTAATTGATAACTCGGCTACTATTTATGTTGTATTGACTTCGTATTGACGACCTGTCAAGTTCGGCTACTGGCCAAGTGTTCCCTTAAGGACCTATGGAAACTGAGAACTTTAACCGGAAAATATTTGTTTATATGGAGTACCTTTCAATTTATAGAGTAAAATCTACAAAAATCAAAATAGCTCCAATTATATTAAGATCTCAACTGCACTAGACTCTCTGGCTCACTTCTTACTCTCTCCCTCTTTTTAATTTTCATTTTAATATAAATTTCTGTGATTAGGCGAAAAGGAATTTGTCTTGTATTAAGTCTTGTTTATAGTAACCGATGTATTAACATTTAAGTGATTTAATTTGCATTCACACATTCTCTCTCTCTCTCTCTCTCTCTCTCTCTCTCTCTCTCTCTCTCTCTCTCTCTCTCTCTGTGTCAAGCTCTCCGTGGCACCCACCCCTACACACCCACTCGAAGACATAAATCAGCATTATTTTATTTTTGAGTATGTGCGAGTTAACAGGATCCGAGGATGTATTGGACTTGGGGTGGGTTGGGTAGGGGGAAGAGAGGTTGAAGGCGGCAAAGAGTTGGCGGGAAGGGGAGGGGGAAGTGTAGAGTGGAGGGGGTTAAAGCTAGCTCACCTCATAACCGGGCATCTGCCTAAGGGCCTCGTGTTAATTCATGCAAGCTGTTTACCAACCGCCCCTCATTAATAATACTCACACATTTCACTAGGCTAGGGCGCGTAATTAAAGCCCTAAGCACAAGGTATACCCGCCACCAGGTTCTGGAGAACGTGAGTTATGTACTCAGAACACGAGAGAGAGAGAGAGAGAGAGAGAGAGAGAGAGAGAGAGAGGCATCGTCTCTATACCTCATCGACGTTCTGATCTCACCTTGACAAAGGATAGCCTGAGGCTGCATTTTATCTTCTCTCATTTCTCAAAGAAATTCCTCCGAGATGCATCTTTTGATGCTGCAAAGACTTGCAAGCAGATGAGTCTTTTAGCATCACTGATTCGCATTTTGCATAATATTCCAGTTATTTTCTAGTAACTAATTCCTACAGCTAGTCTATTTCTCACCGTTCATTGGCCTTGTATTTTATTTTTTAAATAAAACTAATTCCGATTTTTATACCACTTATTTATTATGATTCACCTATTCTTCTCATACATAAAGTCAATAAATGCGATTTCTCTCCTTTCAGAGAGTTCGTAATCGTTTCCCCGTATAATGCTAAATTTTCATTTAAAGAATATCTTATTTTCATACAAAATCTATGGAAAACCTTTCTCTTCTCCAAGCGTTGCCTCCCTTTGAGATGGTGAATTTCCGCTGGATGTTTGCGGTTGCTAATGGTCTTTGTCCTTGTTACTGCATTGCGTGTTATTTTTTTATTTATTTTTTTTTTTATTCCAGAGAGCTATTACTTCAACGGATTTCACAAACTCTCACCATTATTCAGAACAACTTTTGAACATCCTGTTGGGCATCGATCCGTATTTTATTTCCCTTTTTATTTCGGAAGGTAATGTTGGTAAAGTTGGTACAAAACATCCGGACAATCCCTCTGCCAACGAACTTACGTTTAATGGAAAGTAACCCATTGTTAAAATACTTACAACAGCGGTAAAAAAGGTCTATTTTTAACCAGTCACTTCTTAGATATATATTTCCTGACCAATGCAAAATTGTAAAATAAAATTTGTTATTCAGGTAATCATGATACGATATCTTCACAAATTCATATGCAATCCCAATGGCAAAGGATCTCCTCTAACATTAATGAAGAAGCTCTGATCATGTTTCCTCTTCCTCATAATGATTATGACTACCAGACATTCGAACTTGAGTGCCAATATCGCTACCCACTCACTTATCAAAGACGTTCACCAATCGTCTACCTGAATGCCTTGACAGATGAAGATTATCTCCCATTATCTCCCATACCCAACCCGCCAACAGCTTCAAGAGGAAAAGCCTCATCCAATATTCACTACTCATCCTTCGAGACTTCGAGGGTCATCGCCGAAGAACGAACATTAAGCCTTCATCTCGTCCTCCGCCAACCCCATTATCTTCCTCGCCTTCGTACGCGCCCACAAAGAGTGGATAATTGTTAGTTGTATTTAATTAACCTGGGCATATTGTCTATGATGTAGAGGCCCAGTTACTCGACCGCAAAGTGGTGGTAAGATGACATACGTTTTCCCCTTACGTCACGATATTTATCTTGAAGAACCGCGCGGTTACGAGAGAGCGCGGCTCCCGGGGTTCTCCAAAATATATGCCCTCCACTTAAGAAGGGCTCCCAACCACGACGAGCTCGAAGTCCATTTGAATAGAGTCTTTGTTTCTGCGGGCTCTGCAATTGATAGACTTGTTTCGTTCTGTAATAAAGAACTTACGAGTCTATTTCCATTGTTATCTCTCTGACTGCTCTTGATTTCTTACCTCGTAATTCTTGGACAGGCTAAACAGATCAATTATTCGCCTCGGATGCCGAGGTACCTGTATCGATTACATCTGAGGAGAAACCTGGTGAGAAAAAGGTGTTCATTTTATCAGTTTTAATATAATAATAACGCCAGGAATAACGCCAATTGTCTGAAAATAACGTTGACTTTAATACTACTGTTCAAATTTTCAAGATTTTTCACAATTTTCAAGATTTTTAGCAATAATATCAAATACATTGATTTTATTGTAAAGTACAAACTACACCATTATAAGTAAACGTTAAGTGATTTCGGAATAAATTCTTAATTTTCATATGACGAAATTTGTTTCAAGTTCCTCCAGTGAAAAGACAAGCCAACCATCACTGCCGTATTCCTACTGCAGCTGGTGAATAATCTGGATGAACCTTCTTTGCAGCAAACCTCTACACCATTAACCGCTTCTGTATAAGCATAGAAAACTCAGGATGACCTGAGAAGTAGCCTTGTAGCAGCAATGGCAGCTGCAGAATTAATTTCAACATAGAGCTGCAGCAATACACGACGCATTAAGGAGTATGTTGATCATTCTCATATCTTTGTTCATCATGCAAATAATCATATTTAGATTGAGCTGCTAGTTTATTATGCTAAAAATAGTAAAATATCTTAGTCAATTACTCATTTAAACATCGCCTTTCTGAAATATCATCACACAGAGAAAAGATAAAACGAGACTTCAAAAATCCAGCTTCTGGTTACAAAATCACAACCACAACCGTAATTATACCATAAATTCTTGTGAAAGGTCATTAATGATAACCACATCTGAGAAAAAAACCTTAATGTCAATACAGAAATAGACAAATCAATGAAAAGTAATAAAATATTTTTAAAAATTATTCAAATATCAGACGAACAAACCGTTGATAAAATGAGAAATAAGAACAGTAACGAAGCACAACACCAGTTGCTTTACGTATACAATAAAATACAAAATATGCATAACGAATACAGCCATGTCGCCTGATTATTTCCAGTTTATTTCCTGTAAAAGAAACTTTGGACAGGGCGCTCGAGACTGAAATATCGAGATAACAGCGAAAAATAATAGTAATTAACAGCAAAGACATCAATTACGATCATAAAAAAAGGATCATAAAAGACTTAATGACAGAATTTTACTAGCACTAATTAACTTTTTCAGTATATTTAACAAGAAATTATTTACGTCAATAGGAAGGAAAAAATGGAGCGCTTAAATTTCTAACATTAAGGCAGAGGAAGCACTTAAATTACAGTATTACCACCTGCAATATCACCATCGACAGCAGTTATAACACGAAAATAAACCAGACGCTAGCTAAATTTTAAACTTGTGTAATATCAAAGTTCACCATATGTCAAAATGCCGTTTATATGAAATCAGAATAATTAACAACTTGTCATATTAGCGTTCATCACCAACAACACCATCAACAAAAGTCATTCAACAACCGCATCAACAACAAAAATGAAAGAAGGCTCCCAAAATTTTCAGCGCTCTGAATGTAAAAAAAAAAAAAAAGTCAAAATATGAAAATGTATAATGCACTCAACAAAGAAAACATTACAAAAGCACAATTCGTATGCAAAGGCAGAATAACAATTAACAAAGACCCTTCATTATACTTGAAACCGAAATAATCTAGAAACGAGAAACAAAGAATAAATTCGATAAACAAAGACGAACAACGGAGGAAGGCCGAGAGCTACCACCACACACACCTGTGTATAACACCGACGTCCTTTAATGGACTTTAATTACGCGACCATTCATCATGCTATCAAGGTGTCACGCGGAATAATAACATTCTTAATGCTGTAACTAGATATAATTAGCGCAATTCATTTGCGACGGGAGGCCCCGATTGGCACAACGCGTTAATGATAAAACAACCCCCTGAATTACTCGCGTTTCAGTCAACGTCAGCCAACGCGGGAGACACACACACACTCACATGATTTACGAGAGCTCTTCGTGTGTTTGTCCGTCAAATCCTAGCTCTGTAATTCGAGTTAATTAGTTTATATGCTTCTTTGCAGCGAATTCGTCTCACCTCCCAAGGTCTGTACTTTGTTTTCCTCGTTTCTGTATCCTGGATGTATTTGCTTTGTTAATCCCTCTTCCATGCGCCTGAAATTCACACTTGGCAAGGAGGCTTGCGAATGTTTACACGCTGAGAAATTTTCCAATTTCACCATCACCATGGTGAAGATTATTTTTCTCGTCTGCACTGTCATTGTTTCCAAAAACACTTTTCCATCACATCTTCGTGAAAGTTGGCAGGATAGTACCCCATGAACCACTAATTCCTTGAGCTAAAGTGTTACGACCTAAACCTATTTACAAGATGATGAGGTCACAAAAATATATATAAAAAAATACCATACATATATCTCACTAAATCCCATAGTTCCGTAAAAAAAAAAATCACTTGCCTGTCAATTTTCAGTCTTGAGGCATCCCACAGCCTTAAACCATGCCCTCTAAAGTGGCGAAATATATATATGAGTATATTCCGATTTCTACTTTTCTAAAAATTGCCGCATTGCCAACGTTCGCTTCTGAAAGGAATATCAGAGGCCTAACTGTAGGGGATCTTTAAATAAGAAAATGCTAGTAAGTTAGCATTAGATGAGAGTGCTTCAGATGGTTAAGTCTGGATTTCACCAGATTTAACTTGGTGTATTCTGGAGTAATGACCTCTCTGGTAATCAGAATACTCTCTGGCATGCATAGTGAAGTTTGTTATATAAAATTAGAGACATCCAGTTATTATTGTTAAGTAGAAGGCTTATTGATGTCATCAAAGAGAGACTCGGTCACGAGCCAAAAGATAATCTTAAAGTCTTTCCTTATGTTTATGCACATTAAATGTAAATATAATTATCTTAGTCCCTTTCCTTCTAGTCTGCGCCTGTTGCAATTATCCCACTATTATCAATCAGATAATATGATAAAACGGAAAAGGAAATTGTGGATTATTCCTCTCTCTCTCTCTCTGTCTCTCTCTCTCTCGTCCTACCACACAAAATTTACCCAAAACAATCCGCCGTAACGAACTGATAGCAATAGAGAACTGAGGGTATTACTTTTTTCTAATTTAATCACAGGTTTCGAGATCGTAACAAATCACTTCTCTCGCAGAATCAATTAGCGATCCCGCGATAACATCTCGTATGTTTTATATATATGTGGACAGTAATAACCCCGACGTTTAATTGGAAGCGATACCTCGAGTGTATGTGCGTATGTGTGTGTGTGTGTGTGTGTATGTGTGAGTGCGCGCGCGCTTCGGGGAAAAGGCTAAGGTTAGGGGAGGGGGGTGTTTCGCTAACGGTCGTTCCAGAATGGTTAATGTTACCAATTAAGAGAAAAACATCGGCGATCAAAACATTCCCGCGGGAATCGATGACTGTTTTTGGGTCCTGAGGATTCCTTTACCTTCTCCTCCTTCGTCTCGCCTTTAATGAGGATTCCTCTCGCAAGGCCGAGGTATATCTGGAGAGACTATTTTGTCCAGTATTGGATCCTGTCACATGTGATAAACCTAATCAAATATAAAAAAAAAAAAAAATAGGTTCATCCATGAATTAAAATAAAAGGCTCATCCGTAAGTCTTACTACTCACTGAGGATATAAATATCAAGTTTTTGGTTGACTAAAATCTCAGATTGACAAAGTCTTTAATCAGCTCTAATAATAAATATCGCACTAATCATTAACATTCTCATCACTTAATGACTCACACAAATAAACATTTACAAATGCTGCTCAAGGCCTAATGGAAAGAAAGTTATCAATCAATACATCAGCGACATAGTAAATAAAATACTCCTATTTTACTTTTAAAAACTAATACCTACATTTAAAAAAAGGTCACTATACTGAAACAGATATAGCGCTTGATGGCGGTGTCGTGACAAAATCTCTAAAACATCTTTTAAATAAAATTCAATCCAAATTTACACAAAAAACAATGTAAATAGGCGTTCTTTGTAATGAGCTGTATAATTCAATCTAAAGTTTATATAACGTTCTTCTTTACAAATATGAATTCCACTTGAAAATAAGCGTGAAAGAATTTCCTTAATTCAAAACTTTCTTTCTCAACAGTAATTAGGTTTCAGCAATAAAACACTAATTGCAACATCAACAATACTAACAACAAAATGCAACGGCAATAATAACAGCAAATTACCGCAATAAATCTTATCTTCACACACTAGCCCAAAATTTCTTGTTGAGGCAATACTGAGCTCTGGCCGGTTTTCATTTCCATAAGTTAAAACATAACATATTCAATTTAGCCATTATCAGAGTGTTTAACAATCTCAGCGGGAAAGGCAGGTGACTGACTTGCCAGTTCTAATACCTATAAGTTAAAATAATTACATTTAATTTAGTAATTATCAAAGTGTTTAACAATCTCAGCGGAAAGGACTGGTGACTGACTCGCTAATTCTAATTCCGGTAAGTTAAAAAAATAACAGATTTAATTTAGCAATTATCAAAGTGACCGACTCGCCGAAAAGTGGCGTCTCCGTAACCTTGAAAGGGGAAAATGATGATGGATATTGTTGGCTAAACGAGCGGGACTGAAACACAGATTAGGGACAAATTATTGGAACATATTTCAACGTTTCATTGAGCTTGGAGAACTAGTTGGCGGCTTAATGACACTGATAAACACAACGATAAAGAGATTTGCGTCGTTAATTTCGGCAACGGAGGTCGTAGGTTATCACCTTTTGCTTTCAGGGAGAGAGTTCGGGACAGTTTCGTTTGCACTTAGAATCAGGTCAAGGGAAGGTCTTGCACTTTACCGCTTCCGACATCAAAGCGCTCCTCCATTTAAATTCCTTCATGTTAAATGACACTCCAGCGTCTCATTGTAAATATTTAATTACAGGCAAGTGTTCGCCCCATAAGCACATCTTCACACACACACACACACAATATATATATATATATATATATATATATATATATATATATATATATATATATATATATATATATATATATATATATATTATCAAATATATAATTACCCATTTTTTCCTAATAAGGTGTTGGTTTAGCGAAAGAACAAGACAATATTCACATTGTGTTATTTCTTACTTGCTGGATCATGGAAACTTTCACTACATTAGCCATTTGATATATCTATACAGAAGGCTAACAAGACAAGCCAACTTCATAAATAACACTAGTAGATAATAAATGAAGGAATTAATAAATGAAAAATGACACTCACCACCAATCTAAGAGCGGTCACTGATTAAAAAATATAAAAGTGGAAGGAATGAAATCAATAAAAGGGACGATTACTCACTTTCAGGATTAAAGCAACTTGGCAAGAGTGATTAAACCTTTTTTACCTAAAGACGACTCAGTAATACAAAGGTGATTTACGACCGGCAGTCATACCATGGAAAGAAGGTCATTCCTACCAAAACACATTTCCTACTCTTCCTCCTCCTTCTCTTTCTCCTTTTCCTCCTCCTCCTCTTCCCCCTCATCCTCCTCTTCCTCCTCCTCCTCCTCCTCCTCCTCCTCCTCCTCCCTCCTCCTCCTCCTCCTCCTCCTCCTCCTCCTCCTCCTCCTCCTCATTTCCCTTCCACCTCATAAAAGATATGTCAATACAATTTAAATGTAATTAAACCCGAGCATGAAACAAGAATAGCTCTGCATGCGTCATCATTCTCGACTTTGTGTGTTACTAGCCTACTAGTCTTACAGTAAATCAATTAGGTAAAATTCAATTACTGACTCATGCTAAGGGAGTCGTAGACGAGATTCGTTTCACGTTTACTTTTGTTTGCAGCCTTCTCTATAATTATTCCAATAATTTCCTTGCATTAGGGTACTTAAAGCTTTAATTTGTTTAAGGTCTCAAACGCACTAGTTCCACAGGGCAATAACAAGTCGCTCAAACAAGGGTTGGCTATTTACGTATGTTGGCTGATCATAACACCAACATAACAAGAAATTGCCTTGCGTGAATGCATACCAGTTACACAGGAGTTCAAGAGAATATTATTATTATTATTCTAGGATTTGTTCTTTGAAAGAAAAGTGAATTAGAGCAACGGAGAATTAAAAAAGTTGGATAGCTAAGTTGGAAGAGACCGAAGAGAATTTATGAGACGTAAATAACAGAAAACAAAGTCAAGGGCAAACTTTTAGTTCCATCTACATTGCGTCATACAAGGCACACTGAAAGATGCAATTTATAAAGAATCATCGTCCGAAAAGAGTATTTGCTGGCAGTGACTTGCAAAGCATTCTCCCTTAATGTTACGGAAAAAAAAATATGTTCAGTCAAAATAAAGAATGATAGAAATTTTTAGTGTTCAAGCTCACTCTATCAACATCAGGAACCGGAAAGTACTGTCTTTAGCTAAAAAGATTCCGCGACCACCGAGTAGGGAAGTTGCCACTGGTTCCCAAACTTAAAAATGTCCCGCACTCAGAAATCCAGCAGACTTTGAAAATTAACCGTTTGTTATAACACTTTACAATAGCTGACAACGTAACTTCCGCTCCGTTCAAAATTTGCATCACTGTTTCTCAGAGTTCTAGTCTTTTTTCCCCTTCTCATTATCAATGTCCTCCTCTATCCTACCTATTATAACTTCTTTCAGTGGTGATCGAACCTTTACACTTTTTCCCACTTCATCACTATTTTTCCATTCAATCTTAAAGTCCTCTGTTTTTCGGCTATTACCTCTATCTAAAGAACAAAACTAAATGTGGAAATAAGAAAGTTGGCTATAATAAATGTAAATAAGAAAATGAGTTTGATAATATGGAAGTGAGAAAAACAAATAAGGAGAAAATGGATGAACTGTGGGCTAAGAGAATCAAAGACCGTTTTCTGGCATCTTTCAACACCTTGAACCAAATACCCGACAAGTGATTTATATATTCGGTTACAATGGTGTCGCAAATTAGCCTAAACTACTGATAAAAACTGAGTTATCTGAGTCCTCGCTTGATGTTGATGACTTGGAAACCAACCAAATGTTCTTTTTCAGTGGCCATTTCTTATCTGAAACCACAGGTCTTCTGGACAGCTCTGAGAGCAAATGTTCACTGTAACGAAAGAAGCAGCTGCGATTTTACACAAGTATGAAAAAGGCTTTTTGCTACTTGTTACGGTACAAAATTTGGCCTCAAAACGCTAAAAGATTCCGGGAAAATGCTTAGTGTGACCCCGCCTTTACGCACAGTTTCGTCAAGTCTCTTGTATCACATATAATACTCTATAATTAGAGAGTTCCTTTTTTGAGAATTAAGTTTGCTGGAATCATAAAATTCAAATGATTGAGTCTGATTACAAGAATCACGTTTTTTATTAAAATAAAAAACGTTATCATCGCAAATCATAAAATTTTATTTACAAACATTGTCTGTCCCTGTTTGGAATGTTGCGCTATTATTCGGGATGGTCTCTTTCCTGCCTCTATTTGGTCGTTTTGTGAACTGCTGCAGACTTACAAAAAATAAAGAACGCTAACTACTGGCTTAAACGCTAGTAATACATAACTTGTGTTCAAAGGCAGATCTAAAAGCCACGTGAACATTTTCCATTTTGTTGGAAAAAACGAATACTTTTCTGCAACTTATTGATTTGTTTCAACATACCGGCGTCAAACAATTTCTCGATGAAGGTTCTATAGCTCTAGAATATCAAAATATAATTACTAAGATAAACACCCTATATCGGATCTATTAATGAGGTATTTAATTGGGAGCCAGCACTGATAATGAATATGGATGAGAATGAGGTAAACACAACCGTCATCAAAAGTAACAAAAAGTAACATAATCACTGAATGAAGATTTTCGAAATTATACGAAAAAATTAATTTCGCTTTGAGAAGTTCAGCCAAATTAGTATCCATACCGAAAGCTCTATGCTGACCCCGAGAACAATTTCATCGATAATAATTTTTCCAACTTGACACTGCTCCCTTTTGAAGCCCTTCTGGTTTGCTGTCATAAAAACGGCAATAAAAAAAATCGGACGAAATAAAAATGAATGAAACTGACCATTATATATGAGCCGTTTCTTTATGAAGCTGGCACTCAGACCCTCGTCCAGGTTTTTCTTTTTCCTTTTTTTTCTGTGATTCATCAAAAGTTCATCCCATAAAAACTGTATTATCACTTCCTGCTTAACCCGCATCCATAATTCAGTCATCAATAACGAAAGAGAAATAATAAATGAGGGACGAAAAACTGAAATAAAAATGAACAACCAAATGACGCCAATTTGTAATGATCGATTCTCTGCAGTGTTATCTGGGAACGCGCCCAAGTGTTATCACCTGCATCGACCTGGGCTGCATTCTATAGAAAATGTTTTCGGGTATGAAATAAAACAGATATGGATGGACGCCTCTTGAATTATGCACAGACTGCAGTATACGTTACTCTCACTGCCGATGCAAATCTCTTATTATGAATAAAATATAATAATTTCTGGTGCTAAGAATATGTTTTTCTTGCAAGGAAAAACTCCGACTTGACATGCTAAAAAGTATTCAGACTTTATTACGTTTCAGCTTTAAAAAAAGCATGAAATCTATAAGGAACTTCAATTATCATTGCAAGACAATAAAAAAAAACTGCAAAAGCTTTGGAACCGTCGTTTTCAGTATATATGATTCACAACACAGTAAAATTCGATGACTTTTGATAAATCTTCCGTAGGGTCAAAAGACAGTAGATAATTGTGTTAAATTCACTACATTCCTGAGTAAAGATAAGAGCCATCACTGTCTCCCACTTTATCGTAAGCTATAAAAATTAATCACGTTTAAATTTTGCTTCAGGAACATTAGCTAATAAATACTTTAAATATATTCATAGGCTGTATGGAGAAATGCATATAATCTTTTTTAATAAGCTTAAATAGTGATGGACTGAAGATTGGCGGTAACTTGAAAACTATGAGATCGTACAGAGATAAACAATCACCAATCCATTACAAATACTAAGAAATCTTCTTCAAGAATAGCAAGATTATACTTTCCACGACCTAATTAATAAAGCTTTTTTTTTAATTCTTAAGGGAAACATCACTTTATTCCAGATCTCTGTCGCCGTTATTGAGTTTTGTTGCTGTTACTCCAGCATACAAAAATTAATTAATCCATCAGCCTAAGTTTTTTAATAAACCATGGAAGTCTTGGAGAAATTATGTGCATATTCTGGAATAAAATAAAATATAAGCAACTCTTTGTTAGTGAATAAACTAGGAAAAGAAATACATAGGATTAAAGGTTAAGCTAGCAATTAATTTTGTGCAGACATATGCTAAAGTCAATTAATATTAAGAACATTTATTTTTTTACCTTTTTATGTGACAAAACTGCACCATTTTGCAGGTAACACGAGTATATTACAACTAGACTTGTGTCTACCAAGGTAATGGATTGGCAAACAGTGCTAACACACAATGCCTTTAACGTATAGCAACGAACGACTCATATCTTATATAATAATGCCACTAATAATAAGAATAATAATAAACGGAAGAGGTTAGAGTGATGGCCATAAGCTCAATATGAACAAAACAATAACATTTATAATTACAACCATAACTGTGATAATCAATGAAAGACAATATCATCAATTAAAATAGCATTAGGGTTAGTATAGCATATCCTCTGGGAACATACCTTGAAAAGAACTCACGGGAATAACTGAAATAACGATGCAATTAGAACAAATATGGCAACATCTGCCTCATAGTGATGACAAGATAACTGGTAGTGATAATGTCCGCTACAACATACAATAAAAACTGAGAAAATTGGAAAAAAGAATCTCTCTTGTGGTATTTAAGTCATTAAGTGTAAATCCTATTGAAAACCACAAATTCGAATAAATAGTAGAATCCCATAATTAAAGGATTAAGAATACGAGATGCTTTCATCGAATTTTCGAGAAAGGTTCACTTTAATCCTGACGAATGTCATTAAGTGTACGAGAGAATAGGAATGTAAGAACCTCAATATAACGTACACCCTCTTACTTATACATTTTAAACTATCAGCTTGTTAAAATCACTTTCAAATCGTTTATGAAAACACTTAGGAATACATAGGAATACTAACCAATTTCAGTGCAACGCAAAGACCCATACGTACAACACGAAAGTAAACGAATTCAAAAAAAAAAATTCCACCAAAAAGCTGTCTTACACGAAACTTGTGCAGCAAATCACCCTGAAATCTAATGAATAATCTTTCGTCCCAGCGTTGTTCTCTTCTCAAGCCTAAATTATCCACGGCTGCTCAAACCTGGCTCCTAAAGTCAGACGTAAAATTCTAAGCATTCATTTCGGGGATGAGGTCGCTAACCGCAAGCGCCTAATGATATCTTCCGCTGCGCTATGTGAAATATATCACGGTCACTAAATATATTTCTGCTACTAAATCAGACATTTTAAAACCAACGACGTAAAAAGAAGGCAGAACACAAAACCTGGGAAAGGCGACTGTTTGAGGAATGTAAAATGGAAGTGTGAGTCAAGGAAACTCGCAAAACAAAAATTCTTAGGTTACTGAAAGAACTTCCGATTACAACATGTGCTCTGAATGTTTAGCAAGAAAAGAATGTAAAACATACACACACATAAAAATATAAAAAAAAAAATACAAGTACGAAAATGTTAAGAAAAGTTTATTACCTCAAAATTTCTCTATAAGAAAATTGCCCTACTAGATTTGCTTCACTTTATATGAGTTTGCAGAACTATATTATAAAAATTAATTTCGAAAGAGCTCAAATGTGAAATCCATGAAACATTTGCACAGTATTTTCGATATAATAAAATGATATGCTCTTCACCTTAATAAGGGCGAAACTATAATGCAAACTAAAGAAAAAGGTGTGCTTGTATGTATGTGTGTGTGTGCGCATGTGTGTATTATGTGGAAGAGAGAGAGAGAGAGAGAGAGAGAGAGAGAGAGAGAGAGAGAGAGAGAAATAAAAATGTTCTACTGTCCATCTAATGATAATACCACAAACTGAAAATAGGATGATAAGCACTTGGGGAGAAAGGAAATTCTTAAATAACTACCTCTGCAAAGCATACCACAAATGCTACTTACGAAAAAAAACGCAGTCTATATAAACACAAAGATATGCGTTTAATAACACAAATGAATTTCCTTCATCTAATTGCAGCCAGGGGCAAATTTTTCCTTTGATATTCACACTCCAATTCCCCCTTGTCCACCTTCCGCCCAGCAACAACAGCTGTTGGAAGAGCGAGCAAGCAGGCGAGGTGATGGTGGAAAGGCTAAAAGTCTTAAAGAATTGATGGTGGAGAGACTAAAGTCTTGAGAATTTTATCAAATGGAAGAAGAGAGAGAGAGAAGAGATATTAACAGAAGCGGACGGAAATGCGTCATCAATCTCATTTCCTTCCGTGGAAAGGAATCCACTGTAATGATAATGACCTCTCACAATTTAAAAGTCAGTGGTAACGATTTCGGTAATGAAAACCATCGGAAGAAAGGCAATTCCTTTATGGTTATGGTGGTGGTTTGTTTACGAACGATCACATAAACAGAAGGACATATGCATGCAAGCACATACTCATGCACTCATGTACGTGACCAGAACTGCTATAAAACTGGAATAGAATTAAGCGGAATGCAAATTCATTCAAGGGTAGCGCTCGTTAACTTTTTATAAGAGAAGCAATTGCAAAACTATTTATTTCGTCAATAACCAGGGTAATATTATTATTAACAACAATTTGTCTGCATAATATCTGCGTGTATGTGTATATATATATATATATATATATATATATATATATATATATATATATATATATATATATATATATACATATACATACATACTAGAATATATATATATAGTATATAATATATATATATATATATATATATATATATATATATATATATATATATATATATATATATATATACACTAGAAAACACATAAAGACATCAACTCGTGATTTCATTCTCTACAGGCAATATTACTCCATTTGTATATTTAAGCTCCCTATAGCAGGAAAAGTTCATGAGCAAAGTGAGCTTAAATATACAAATGGAACAATGTTGCCTGTAGAGAATGAAATCACGTGTTGATGGCTTGCGTGTTTTCTGGTGTTACTGAATGCATAGGACAGATAAGAGCAGATCTGAGGGCTGCAAGAGTGGACGTGCTGGTTGTGAATAAGAGAATGTATGCGAACATTACTGTTACAAAGTAGAGAGTTTAATTACGAGGGTGAAGGATGGAAAGACAAAATAAACTGATGAGTTTACGGAAAGACAAAATGAACTGAAGAGTCTACAAGTTCGAAGCGGAAGTGCAGTGGTGAAAATGCGACTGAGCAGCTGACCAGGCTGAGTACAGTATGCCAAAATTGGGGAAAGATTATCTGTGTAGCTTAGGTAACTGTCAGAATTAAAGAGGCGCCACATAACGAGAAAGACATATTGTAGGACGATTGAAAGTAAGACATATAACATAGGAAATGATACCAGCGTACTTTGGGTTCAAGAGAGGAAGATGGTGTATGCATCAAGTATTCATTACGAAACAGCCATGTGAGAAGCCTGAGAGACATAAAAAAAAGGACACAAAAGTATGTGGAATACATAAGCCAAGAAAAGCTTACGATAAATTTGATACAGATTGAAAGTGAATGTTGAACACGCGTGGTGCAGAAGATAATTTTTGGTGATTTATTTAAAGGTTTTACGACGAACATGAAGCACGTGCTTGAATACTTGGATGAAGAGTTACTGACTGTGTAGAAGCCCTGAAACATACCTGTGTTAGTCTCCATGACTGTTTAATATTTTTATGCACTGCGTGATGAACGTGGTCTGCAAAAGGACATTAGATGAAGGTAAAAAGTTAAGGGATAAGAAACTGGTAGTGAGTAAAAACTGCATAAACTAATGAAAGATTTTAAAAGTGTAAGAGAAGAAGTTTGAAAGTGAATGTGAGAAAGTATAAGGTTACGAGGGTAAATGCGAACCAGGAAGATGGTTCATTAACTTTTAACACCGATGGCGGAAATTTAGAAACGGAAACAAATGATGGTGGGATGGAAGAATCGAGTCACAAAATAGGTGATTCCAGGAGGGTAGCAGAGTGTGCGCAAAAGATCTAGAAGAGGAGATGACCGCCAATGGGAGCCAAAGCTGTGAACTGTGAAGTGATTGTTTAAGAAATTCTCCTAATCGGAAGTGACGGATGCTAACCCGAATGAAAGAAAACAATTAGGAGCTGCTGAAACCACGTGTTTGCCTAGTACTGTGTATGTGTGTGGCAAGAAGATCCGAACTGGTGAGCAATGTGGAGATACACAGGCTGAAAGGATGAAGAGTCCAGGTTTATGGAAAGAATGCATGATGTATGTAGGGGGTTCGACATGGTCCTAATGATTCTTTTGTGTAGGAGAATGAAGCAGTAAATATTATGGAAGTTTGCTGCACAAGGGTCAATTATCGATTTAGTAGACAGAATATAAATGTGGGACTAGCTAACTGAATCGACTTTTATACATACACACACACACACACACACACACACCCATATATATATATATATATATATATATATATATATATATATATATATATATATATATATATATATATATATACAGATATAAATTTCTGACTCACGTCGGGATCGAACCCAGGTCTCTCAGGTGGAAAGCAAGGGCGTTATCCACTCGGCCATACAAGTCTAAAGAAGTTGGAACCTGAGAGCAACTGCACCCAAGGAATTACCTGGGCAAGCTAACTGCTTGCATACCAGCGAGTTTTCCCCAACTTCCCGACTCAGCAATGACTCAATGGACAACATTTCATTCGAATTATCCCTTCTGAGTGAATAAGATAGAAATCATCAACACACAATCACGTGTGGAACAGAAATAAATTTCTGACTCACGTCGGGATCGAACCCAGGTCTCTCAGGTGGAAAGCAAGGGCGTTATCCACTCGGCCATACAAGTCTAAAAGAAGTTGGAACCTGAGAGCAACTGCACCCAAGGAATTACCTGGGCTAACTGCTTGCATACCAGCGAGTTTTCCCCAACTTAACTGCAATGACCCAATGGACAACATTTCATTCGAATTATCCCTTCTGAGTGAATAA
Organism: Macrobrachium rosenbergii; assembly: GCF_040412425.1. Classification (NCBI taxonomy): domain Eukaryota; kingdom Metazoa; phylum Arthropoda; class Malacostraca; order Decapoda; family Palaemonidae; genus Macrobrachium; species Macrobrachium rosenbergii. Next base: position 6,944,702 of record NC_089781.1, read on the forward strand.
GATAGAAATCATCAACACACAATCACGTGTGGAACAGAAATAAATTTCTGACTCACGTCGGGATCGAACCCAGGTCTCTCAGGTGGAAAGCAAGGGCGTTATCCACTCGGCCATACAAGTCTAAAAGAAGTTGGAACCTGAGAGCAACTGCACCCAGGAATTACCTGGGCAAGCTAACTGCTTGCATACCAGCGAGTTTTCCCCAACTTCCCGACTCAGCAATGACCCAATGGACAACATTTCATTCGAATTATCCCTTCTGAGTGAATAAGATAGAAATCATCAACACACAATCACGTGTGGAACAGAAATAAATTTCTGACTCACGTCGGGATCGAACCCAGGTCTCTCAGGTGGAAAGCAAGGGCGTTATCCACTCGGCCATACAAGTCTAAAAGAAGTTGGAACCTGACGTGAGTCAGAAATTTATTTCTGTTCCACACGTGATTGTGTGTTGATGATTTCTATCTTATTCACTCAGAAGGGATAATTCGAATGAAATGTTGTCCATTGGGTCATTGCTGAGTCGGGAAGTTGGGGAAAACTCGCTGGCATGCAAGCAGTTAGCTTGCCCAGGTAATTCCGCAGTGCAGTTGCTCTCAGGTTCCAACTTCTTTAGACTTGTATGGCCGAGTGGATAACGCCCTGCTTTCCACCTGAGACCTGGGTTCGATCCCGACGTGAGTCAGAAATTTATTCCTGTTCCACACGTGATTGTGTGTTGATGATTTCTATCTTATTCACTCAGAAGGATAATTCGAATGAAATGTTGTCCATTGGTCATTGCTGAGTCGGAAGTTGGGAAAACTCGCTGGTATGCAAGCAGTTAGCTTGCCCAGGTAATTCCTTGGGTGCAGTTGCTCTCAGGTTCCAACTTCTTTTAGACTTGTATGGCTGAGTGGATAACGCCCTTGCTTTCCACCTGAGAGACCTGGGTTCGATCCCGACGTGAGTCAGAAATTTATTTCTGTTCCACACGTGATTGTGTGTTGATGATTTCTATATACAGATATATATATATATATATATATATATATATATATATATATATATATATATATATATATATATATATAGAAAGAGAGAAGAAAAAGTGTGCGTACACAAACTGATCAATGACGTTTGTTCGTACAAATCAGAAAAGTCAAAATAAGACTCAATAATTAAAAACACCTGAAAACGGAAAAGCCATTACTCTATAGTGGATTAATGTAACGATTATAAACGTACAAAAGAAAAAGGAATTTCGATGCATTAAAAATTCATCCCCAAGTTAGCTTAGTGTCCGGAACCAAACTGCAACCTCCCGCTGAGTCCACTCCGTTCACAACGAGCAACTACCGAGGAAAAATGTAACATTTGCAGAAACCTACAAAAGAGAATAAAGCTTTGCACTGCGCTCATATTATTCTCTTCGGTGTATCATTACTTAATTTCATTATAAGACCTACTTTCGCCGTCACTTTTTGGGAGGAGGCAGTGCTTTCACCCACGTCTGTCTGTCATAGAAATATTTCGAGTTCGAATTTCACAGGAATTTGGTAACACTCCTCCACCAAAATTAACTTCTGGTGAATACTAAGGAAGGTTTGACGATTTGTCTCGACATGGGAACCCTCTCGTCAGGTAACAGGTATGGAGCCTTTTAAGGAATATATAATGGTCTTCATAAAAGGCTACACGCAAAAGCTATCGAGTTGATATTACTATCGCATATTACTGCTAAAATGAATAATGGCCCGCGTGAGCTGTGCACTGAAGGGTTAGAGGACAAGGTAACGGTCAGGGGTCTCGACGTTAGAACAATTACCGGCATAAAAACAGGACTAATGAAAACCAGTGGAATTACATCCAACTATGAATAATCAAGACCACACAAGGTTAAGTGAATAAGTTCGACTTACTCCAGTACTTGGAAAAGGAAAATGAGATTTAGGCCAATGGACAAGAGCTGGGACTCATGAGATCGTTTAGCGATGAAAGGGACTTTGAGAGTGAAAAGGTTTTAAAAGCGTGACAGGAGGAAGACCCCGCAGTTGCACTGTGAAAGAATTATTAGGAGTGGGTGGGAATTAAGATGGAAAAAAAGAGAATATGAAAGGAAGTACAGTAAAATGAATGAAAGGGGTTGCAACTAAGGGCTGAAGGGTGGCTGCAAAGAACCTAGAGTTATACCCACAGCGCACCGCGTGAGGTGCACTGACGGAACTAACACCCCGCCCCCACCCCCACGCGGGGGTGACCAGTACTTTCACATGAATTCTCACATGACGAAATGGTTCATGATAAGTGCAAATGTTTGGGCAATCGAGAAACAAAGAATAATTTAAGATATACAGCTGACTGCCTGCATGACTAGGTCTACGTATAATCACCCAAGGGACTTTACGTGGCATGCTTTTGTCATGTTTACAGCAAAATGGCTATTTTATGTAGCATCAAACAGCATGTATCCACGTAAAGTATGCCTTAAGCATTCAGTACAGACTTATGGAAAAGACACAAGATATGAATCATGGCCTAGACTATTTATAATTATGTTCCAACACCATGAATTCTTCATCATTGTACGAAAAAATTCCACGTGGGCTAACGTCATTACAAAGACATAGCGTTTAGCAAGCCATATTTAAAATGTCAGCTCATGGAATATAAGCATACCTTGCTAGATCTGCAAGTTTCCAAGAATACAGGTCGATAAAATTCTGCTAAACCTTTGGGCGATGTATTTTGCTTTGGGAATTTATGACAGTTAATTGTTAATGAACATTTAATAAGCTATCTCCATTACTGTGGGTAAGCAAAACACGTGATAGCGTGCATTTGTGGATAAAAAATAATCATATTAAAGCAATGTTTTCAACCGAATTAGTAATCATGACAAAGTTATGTTAGGATAGGATTAAGAACATCTTTATGCATACCTTCTAATGATTAGTATTTTTACATAATCGCGCAAAATAAGACAAAAGGTAACCATGAGAAAATGTGGCTTTTGCATGAAGAAAACACACGGGGAGGTAAACTCATACAATACGATTACCAATAACTGCATACATAAACATAGGTAGCCTATATATTAACAGTATCTCTCTCTCTCTCTCTCTCTCTCTCTCTCTCTCTCTCTCTCTCTCTCTCTCTCTCTCTCTCTCGCACACACACACACACATTGCTGAACTCATTGTCCACACACACACACACACACACATATATATATATATATATATATATATATATATATATATATATATATATATATATATATACGAATGTATATTTGCATAATATATATGTTTATACATACATACACACACATAAATATAATATATATATATATATATATATAAATATATATATATGTATATATATATATATATATATATAAATATATATATATATATATATATATATATATATATATATATATATATATATATATATATATATATATTGTCACTTACTCATAGATTCCTGAATCAAAGTTGCCTTACAAGGACATTTATGAGAAACAAAGCTTCCTAAGATGGAAAACATTTCCCCGAATAACGCTGCGTATTCCTAGATTTCAAGACTGACAAAATACAAGAAATAAATCACATATCACGTGTCGGAATAAATTACCAAAGAACGTAGCGCAAGAATCACCCGTTGTCGTTCACAAGGATTCCGGAAAAACTAAAAACTAAATTGCAGTAGTTGAGGCTAAAGAAAGAAAAACATATTTACATGTAAATATGGTAATATTTTACAGGAAGTTCTTAGGAGAAATAATGAAAGGACCAACATAAATCACTAAAAATGGTGATAAAATACCATACATATATTATTTAAGGAGGGGTGGGGAGATGGGAGAGTAAAGTGGAAGGTGCGGGAGAGGGGGGTGAGGGGGTGAAGACTAGAGGTGGGGGATGGGAGTTGGAAGGGGTTGGGATGTAGAGGTGGCTTGTGCTACAGTATACGCTTCAACAAAAGGGTTACAGCCCCTAGTAATGACACACAAAAGGCAACCTTAATGATCTTAAAAGGTGCGAATACCACCCGAAACAGAATCGACGATTCCTTTTGGTGGCGGCGGGGAGCGTCTAATGACAGAGCAGTTGCAATGTATACAAGGCGGAAGGCTCAATTATTACCCCTTATCACGTACAGTATAACCTCGACCCCTTCCCCCTTCCCAGCAGGTTCCCCTCACTGCTCCTCAGTAACCCTTTCCCATTCTTCCCTCTTCCCCTCTCCCCTTACGAACAACAGACCTGTTAAGCTGAGACGGTTCATTTAAAGAAGTCCTTTCAAAGTTGGACACTTCTCCCACGGGAGCTCGTCGTTCATCAAATCAGCTGAGACATGTGTCTCTTATTTGTAAACAAACGCCGGGTGCAGAAGGCAGCGATTCGCTCAAGGGAGGTTCACTCCGATGGCATGCGAAAGCAAACAGCTAATCGTGACGGAAATATCTCTAATTACAAGGTATCATTAACCTCAATAAAACCTGATTATGGTCTCGGGACGATACCAAAGACAGTGTTCTGGGCGTCGTACATCATCATTCTATAACACTAAGAGACTGGAATGAGCAAACTTTTGTTCTTCTCTCTCTCTCTCTCTCTCTCTCTCTCTCTCTCTCTCTCTCTCTCTCTCTCTTGCTCGATCGCTGACGTTCCCGAGCAAAGTGGCAATAAGTTCCAGCAATGGAAGGATAAATTAAAACAACAGAGCCCATTTAGTAAACCAAACAGCGAGGGATTAATGCCTACATCACATGAATCAATAAATGCGGAGGAACTCCCGAATTCCAGTATTTACGAAATAATTGCTACGAGGGGGCGGGCGTCCTACATTGCATGTTATGATTGATCGCCTCACGGTTATTGCTTCGACAAAGAGAATATTAAATTCAGACCGAGTTAGACATATATGAACACTAAGTAAAACCTCATTACAATCGTTCGTATGTTTGTCCAGCTTTCTGTTTAAATGTCTTCTATCGTACACTACCGAGCCAGTTTATACCGTAATGCACACACACACACACACACACACACACACACACACACACACACACACACACACACACACATATATATATATATATATATATATATATATATATATATATATATATATATATATATATATATATACAGTTTTGACAGGATGACTGCGTGTTGTATTTTAAGTTAATAATTTTGGCCTTACAAAAAATCCCTCGTAAGCCCATAAACTAATAAAAATACAAGAATAACCAATAAGTGGTAGGTCGTCAAGTGAAAGTGGAGTTCTTAACAGTAATTTATTATTTACAATCACAACATGGAAGGAATTACCAAGGGAAACTGGGCACTTTCACTAAAGTAATCAACTGGGGCTTTACACAACAGCAATGCTTGAGTGAAATGGATATTGCGTCACAACTACAAATACTGGCCAAGTGCAAGTGGTTCCTTAAGCCAATTAGGCAGTATATCTATCAAACCCGGTAGGGGCGGTTTCTTCAGGCTATCAGGAACACAGAGGCATGGCTAGGCTGGTAACGGCACTGATAACACTCCTGGAAATGAGACAATTCCAAGTAAGACTAACACTAAGATTACACTCTCTCTATAATGGAATAAATGCAAGAGTTGGAGGAAGATCCTTTACTGTACTCACATGCTAGCAAGAAGTGAGAATTATGTTAAGCACTCTCAAGTAATTTACACATTGGGATAGTAGATGCACTGTTTAAGTTGAAGAGACAAGAAGTTACTGAAGCAATAAAATTTGCAAAAGAGAGATGGTAAAAACAAGTCAAAGAAAAAAGACACTGGCCAACCAATTCCCTTCCTGGGCACGTACCTTCGTTACTTTCTGGTTTTGCTTGCACACCTTATGTCGATGTGACCCAAGTTAGCAGCGACGTCTGGGAATGGCACTATCAAGCCGGTGTGAGAAAGTGTGAGTTCCACAGTCACCCCGGCTCAGGGTTCTACAGGCAGAGGTTGACTGTGCTGAGTATCGACTGGACTAGTCTGAGTTGAACTGAACTGAAGATGGCGGTCAGTGTTTTCAGGTCTTGATTATTGCTGGGGGCATCGCTCTCGGCGGCAACATTGACATGTGCCTAAGGATTAGGAAATAGGTGCGGCTAGAAGAAGGGTCAAGAGAACTCAGCTGGAGATAGACTGAATCTTAAGATTAAGACAGGAAAACAGCTATCTACCACCCACGTGTGTTCCTATGGGACACATAAAGGCCCATACCTTGAAGAGGGTGAGACTGTTAACGGTCAAAACTCTTCTGTCACCCTTAGGTCTAAGGGTATACCTATCTCCTCTACTCTCTGGTATATACCCCATAAGGTTCTAAAGGGTTGGCAATCTTAAGGCGATATTTGTAAGTATATATATATATATATATATATATATATATATATATATATATATATATATATATATATATATATATATATATATATATATATATATATATATATATATATATATATGTATTATATATATATATACATATATATGCAGACATATATATATATTTATATATATATATACATATATATATATATATATATATATATATATATATATATATATACACATACATACATACATACATACATACATATTAAGCATGATATGGTAGCCGAATTAAGGATATTCATTATCTAAGAAAATTACAAACGTAATAACGAAATAACCTCTGTCAGAAAGCGTTATACGAATAGTAATTCAAACTCGGAGCTAACCCAGTTAAAGTTTATGATATATGACAGCACAAAATCCACTGACAACTTAATATCCCCTCCAAGAGCAAAGCCAATGACTGGTGAATCCCGCTTTTAAATTTAGCTCTCTTTGTAGATCGTCATTGTTTTATTATGACCCTCCCTTTCTCCCCCCCCCCCACCCCACCTCTTACCTCGATATCCCTCTTGCCTGCGACTTAGCGAGAGAGAGAGAGAGAGAGAGAGAGAGAGAGAGAGAGAGAGAGAGAGAGATGCGTAGTGCGTCGAGGAAGTAAACCTTGATTAAGATTATGGTAGGAACAAAATGTTTGATCTTCCTATCTGTATATTTCTGTAGATTTACTATAACCTAAATTAACTGTAATTGTAATGTCTCTTGATTTTCTCATTTAACTGTTTGAGAGAGAGAGAGAGAGAGAGAGAGAGAGAGAGAGAGAGAGAGAGAGATTGTCAAAGATCGGAACCTTTTAAAGGAGAAAATAGATGCAGTGATTAGATAAAGAGTAGCAGGTATAGCAAGTTATAACGAATCCCCCACACCAAACTCCTCTTTCTCTCCGTGTACAAACATAGTATGTACATTTCTTCTTTACATCTTCTACGGCAAGAATTTACTATGACTACGCTCTGCGCTCATGTGAAAGAGAGAGAGATAGAGATTTCTCCACAATAAAGTTTTCGACAGTAAAGTGCAGATGCACCCAACCTTGATTACAGGAGAAAGCGAGTGCGTGTTTTCGACAATGAAGTGCAGATGCATCCACTCCAGATTATGAGAGAGAGAGAGAGAGAGAGAGAGAGAGAGAGAGAGAGAGAGAGAGAGACCCTCCAACCCCATCCCAGGATAGATATGGCAAATGGCAGACTATTAGCTTTGATTAGCAAGATGGGCTTTTTATGCGGCCTTTCCTAATCGATTACTCAATGAAGACGGCACTGGGCCATCACTCAAGATGCCAGCGCGTCCTATTTTTCCCCGATGCCATTTCGTCTTTTCACCTTTCTTAGACGAGCTCAGGATGAAAAATCCAGTACGTAAATGAAAATTATGTGAACAGATCAGGATGGCACTATAAAGATTTGATATTTACCTCAGAAGACAGCTTAGAACAAAGAGGGGTTGGGGAAAAAAAGAAGTCCACGAAACAGAATCTGGATAAAGGCATGAAGTTGTGTCGGCATCGCTGGAACGAGGGACGTGTGACGGTGGGGGGTGGGTGGGGTGGGGCCCTTCATTGTCTGAGTGGGTGTGAGGATGGGCCGGGGGAGGAGTCCGGTTATGTTCATCGAGCGTTGTCTAGTCTCTGGTTAATTACACAGCAGATGGAAGCTCGGGCTAACTTTAATTATCCCGTAATTTGACTTTGATGTGCTGGAGCCCATGTTGAAAGCAGTCATTGGAGAAATTAGAGCGAGAAAGACATAAAAGGGGTTACACAATTAAAAACAAAGTGTGTTTTATACTCAGATAAATCATCAATTGTGGGATGTTTTGGGACAGACAGCCGCCGGCTTTATCGTCCGATCGAAAAATAGAAAAGGATTCTGGAGAGCAGCCATCGTGGCTCTTCCGCCTCTATCTCTTTCTCTCCCACCACGAATATAATTGGTGCCTTGAACAACAATGGAGGGACAAAAATTACGGAGATGATATAATGGAAAGGATTAAGCCTCTTTTATCACTTGTTGATTGGTCAAATTATGGGAAGGGTCCTGGAAAGGTCCCGCTTTTCTCAATATTGATTTCTTTTCTGAATGTTTATCCAACAACAAATAATTAATGTCAGCTCCTTCAATCAGTTATGGAGATCTCACGGCTTCACTTTTATTGCGTATAAATGCGTAAGTATGCATACATTTATTTCGAGCGGGTGGGGGGGGGGTTCAACATACGCTCCTCAACTGAAATAAAGGAGTTAAAACGGCCAATGGAAAATAAATTTCATAAATAGTTGTTGGATATTGAATATACCTAAAGTTTACCTCATACGAAAAAAAATTAAAAAGTAAAAAATACATCTCTGTTGATCTAAGCATCAGTATTTAGCAATAGGTAATTACACGACTGTGGTGGTTTCAAACAGGCTAAAAATTGCATGAGCTGGTAACCTCATCCCATAATAACTTACTGTGAGGAGGAAGGCTAACACACACACACACACATCTATATATATATACATACATATTTATATACTAGCTGACCAACCCGGCGCTGCCTGGGGAAAACTTTGACTGAAAACCGATAAACTCTCTCTCTCTCTCCAAGTCTCCCTCACTCATTCCCTCTTTCTCCTCCCTAACACCCGCCTCTACTCTCTCTCTCTCTCTCTCTGTCTCCCTTTCCTGTTAAGATAGTTGCTTCAATTACATTACCCAGCAGTTTTGACATTTTACAGTATATTTCACCCCTTCTCACACCTCATTCCTATCAGGGCTGAACTTGGACTTAAATAGCATCGGGAATGTCACTATTCATCTCAGCGACCTCGAAAACTATGGATTAGACACTAATATCTGTAATTTTTGTCATTTTATTTTTCACCCCCCCTTAACTTGGACTTAAAGGACATCGGGAGTGACACTACTCATCTCGGCAACCTCGAAAACTATAAATTAGACACTAATATCTGTCATTTTTGTCATTTTATTTTTCATCCCTTCTCACCCCTCATTCCTATCAGAGCTGAACTTGGACTTAAAAGGTTACTGGGAGTTTCGCTGCTCATCTCAGCACCCTCGAGAACCATGGATTAGATCCTAATATCTGTCATTTTTTACATTTTATTTTTCATCCCTTCTCACCTCCCATTCCTATCAGGGATGAACTTGGACTTAAAGGGCATCGGGAATGTAACTATTCATCTCAGTGACCTCGAAAACTATAGATTAGACACTAAGAGCCATCATTTTTTACATTTCATTTTTCATCCCTTCTCAGGTTCCCCTTCCTATCGCGGCTGAACTTGGACTTAAAGAGCATCAGGAGTGTCACTATTCATCTCAGTGACCTCGAAAACTATGGATTAGAAACCAATATCTGTCATTTTTTACATTTTATTTTTCATCCCTTCGCAGCCCCGTCCCCCTTCATATTGGGGCTGAACTTTGACTTAAAGGGCATCAGAAGAGTCACTATTCATCTCAGCGACCTTGAAAAGTATGGATTAGACACTAATATCTGTAATTTTTGACATTTTATTTTTCACCCCTTCTCACCACACCTTCCTATCGGGGTTGAACTTGGACTTAAAGGGCATCAGGAGTGTCACTATTTATCAAAGTGACCTCAAAAACTTTGGATTGACTCTAATATCTGTCAATTTTCACATTTTATTTTTTTTCACCCCTTCTCACCCCGCCATTCCTCAGCAATCAAAAACTATGGATCAGACACTGAACTTGGACTTAAAGGTCATCCTTTGGTGCCAGTGATGTCTTCACTATCCATAAGTCATCAGCAACCTCAAAAAACTATGGATCAGACACTAATACATTTACATCCATTTTATTTACAGGTTATTTTATATGTCATCCCCTTCCCCTCCTTTGGTGCCAGTGATGTCTTCCTATAAATGCTAGATATTCCTTTTCCAGATAGAGTTAAGTTTCATATGTATTCCATGTTATTCTGTTTGTCAGCTGAAGAAGGGACTCAGGTTATTCTAAGATTTGAAATGATCTGCCATCATTTAATGGCAAGCCCAAGGTACTGTGCTTATTCTGTATTCCATGTATTCTGTTTGTAGAAGAAGGGACTCAGGTTATTCTGGATTAGACAATGACTAACTTAGTTAGTTAGTATAAAGGATGGTGGACTGGTTAACAGTAACAGTAAGATCTCTCTCTCTCTCTCTCTCTCTCTCTCTCTCTCTCTCTCTCTCTCTCTCTCTCTCTCTCAGCTCATCCTTATGTAGAATGTTGTGAGATTTTTGGTCACTCTCCCATGAGATAAAATATATTTTGAGAATGGTTTAAAATATTTGTGTTCTACAGCCATTGTGAAAAAAAGTGTGTTTTATAGATTACAAAATGGAGTAAGGTAATGTGCTTATTTACTTGTATTGTGTTATGTTTAAACTTGAAGTGTTGTCTTGGTGAAAGATGGTTGTGATTTTAGTAAGAGGTGAGTTTAATCTTTTTAAAAGTGAAGGTAAGCTTTTGAAAGATTTATATAATCTTTAAACATATTTTGCCTTAGTGAAATTGCTGTTGGTATATTTTTTTCTGCATATTACTTTCTTATATGTCCGTGTTTTCATATTATCATATGCTCATGTGTTTATAATTTCACAGTGTTTCCCAAAATTTGTGTTGGTGATTAATTAGTGTTTTGTTGGTGTTGGTTTCATTGAGATTTCAGTGAATACTTATGTTGATTTGAATTTTGCTTAATTAAATTGATTTCTTGATAAATTAAAGTTTTGTGAGTTAATGTTGGTTAAGAAATGCTTAAATCTTACACTGTTGTCAAGTAATAGTAAATCTTTTTGAGATTGTGAGCTCTACTTATAACTTTTGAACTTAGAAATAAATTTGTCTGTTTAAAGTTTTAAAAGCACAGTGTTCCATTTTGACCACCAGTGATTAGAGATATTTGTGTGTGTATTCAAGCTAAGTGATATATCTGACTAGTTCTCCTTTATCAAAGTGAAGTAGAACCAGGGAAACAATTATAGTATTTGATGGAGTGATACCCTTTTTCCCCTAGTCTGTTTATAGGTTATCAGTTGTTACCTCACCCATAACTTGATAAATTTAGATTGATTTTTCAAGTGTTAAGCAAGTTTTAAGGGATCACTGTACCTTTAGAGTATTCAGTCTTAACATTACTGTTATGAGGTTTCAAGTTTCTGGCTGAAGTGAGGTAAATTTTTTGGTTTTATTATTTGTGTAATAAGCAGGTACTTTGATCACTTCGTGACAATATATATTATATATATAGAAATGAATGTCTGTATATTTGTTTGTCCACTATAGAAATCTGAACTGCTTGACAGACCCAGACAAAATTTTCCACACAGCCTCCATGCCACTCCAGAAACGTTTTTAACTTAAAATCAAACCCCTACCCCGTGACAGACATACAAACACAGACAAGACAAATGAAATTTTCGTTTCTACATCACCTTTTCCTTCAGTATTACTGGGTAGTTCTCATTTTTCTCCTGATGCTCCACGTTTTACTCCATGCGCTGTCAGACGTATGGTTAACCTACAACAATATATCCAAATCCCCTATAACAGTTTTTTTTTCAGAATTTACATGAGTTTTGATCATAATTTATGATAATTATTAATATAAGTGTTAAACATATGCCTCACTGCTTGGTTGTATTGCTAAATTAAATATTTTTGGCTTCATTACAAACATATCTCATAGTTATAAAGCAATGAACCCAAAACAGCAGGTCCAAAGATTTTCTCCCTAAACAGTCGTCTTCCTCATTCACGCATGCGTAGTAGCTGCTAGCTCAACACGAAGTGCAAGATGTATGATGACAGTATATCCTTCTTCTTTATTAGTTCAAAGGCAACTTTTCTCATTAATTCGAATGTTTCTTCTTCATTTTTACCTTCGGAATTCATTATAGCAACTACTTCGTGGCTTCACGATGGCATATATTGTTATAAATTCGGTTTAAACGAGGTTTATAGGGTGTTTTGGCAACAAACATCACTTCACTGTTGTTGCATGAGAGACAGACCTCCTCCCCCCACACACACACACACAAACACACCTAAGTGTGAATTGTAGAAATACATTTTTTCTTTATTGTCTTTGTTCAGTGGAGATGCTTTTTATTCTTTTCTGATGGAGGAATGTAACTTCCCCTTTCCCCTCCACTGCACCCTTCCCTCCTTTCCCCTTCCTCCCTTTTTCCTCTCCCCTCCCCTCCCCCATTCCTCCACCCACCTGTATACTGTCATTCAGAGTTTTCCCGAGCAGCTGGTTTGTCAGGTAATATATATATATATACATACATATATATATGTATATATATATATATATATATATATATATATATATATATATATATATATATATATATATATATATATGAGACTATGAAATATTTGCTGTTAAAACAGAAATCCATCTAATAAAAGGAGCCCATGAAAACACCAAAACGGTAGAAAGTTACAGCTATGTTTCAGAGACACTGTCTGTCTCCCTCAAGAGGCAGGTAAAGAGTGAAATAAAGTTACAGTGCAGTGGTATTTATACCAATTTAGGAATATTCCAGAAGCTCGCTGCTACGTCACTCCTGTTGACAGCTTCTCCTTAATCTTCTTAACTGCTGGTTGGAGGAAGATTTTATCTATCAGACCTGAATCCCAAAAGCATCAATTCGGCTGCCGTTGAGTTATGATATCATTGTATGAAGCACTGCAGTTATGTCAAATCAAACTGACATGAAAAACTACAGTAATATTAGGAAAATGTATTTATAATTGTTAACCATGTCCCAAAGCTGATTCCACAAAGCATTCAATATATTCTTTTGTCCAATATTTTCTTTTACTGGCTTTTTACCATTTAGTGGGTTTCGTTTTTAGTAACTGTCTTGGGCTTCACCACTTGCAAAAAATGGTTGCTTGAAATATTTGTTACTTTTGGAAATCTTATGAATCAGGTAAATAACCAATTTTTCTAACTAAAACCGTATAAATGCCAATCTTGATGATTGCAAACGGGTAAATAAACTTGATAATTCCACTCGTTTAAAAATCAAACTTGAGAACTACAGTCGGCCATATAGTGAACAAGAGAACTGAAGTCAGATAAAATTAACAGACCTGTCATTCAATTCTCGATAAATAGCAAATCGGGCGAATATCAACCATGGGAGCAGTAATCGGACAAATAGCAAATATGATAACTGCAGCCGTATTTCAGCCAGGTTTCTCTATATTGCTTTGCAATGAACAGATTAGTAAATAATACAAGGGAATGAAAAAGACAGGAAATGAATTAAATATAACTAGCTTATTTTTTGCTAGATATCCTATACAGCATTCTCGTTGCATAGGCCACTAATCAAGAAAAATGAAGTAAATTTTAATTTATCAGATCTACCAAAAACCAATCGTAAAAGCTTCAGTTATCTGACAAATCATTTAGTTAAATGTCTAAGCATACGCTGTTTTGTTAAGTAGTCAGGGAAAATGTATATATTGAGATATTTCCATTATCAGCAGAATCAACAACAAACAAAATACCGTATTTACCTTTCATAACCAGCTCGATCGACGAAGCAACAACATGGCATCCATTATCAGCTAGCCAACAACAGCAAGTACACTTACTGTCCATCACCAACAGAATCAATAATAACAACAACAAACAACATGTCACAATTGTTATCAATTACCAAGTGGATGGACAGTATCAACATCAAGGGCGTTCTGGCCAATTTTATAAGCAAAAATAATGGGCAACATTGCATACTTATTATCCACTACTAGAGTCCCCACAAAAACAATATAAAAATTGCTATGCAACAACAGCAGGATCAATATCAGCATCACACAACAACAAACCTTTCTATGGATTACCAGGTAGACTGCCCAAAACAAACCAAAATTACAATCCATTACAGTCTGGATTAACATATCAACAAGCAAAGCAGGTTTACCATGCACCAACCGCTGAACCAACAACAACATATATTTTTTTTATCTATTACCAGGTGCATCAACAAAACTGAACAAAAACATGTACTTACTCTCCTTCACCAACTGGCCAACAACCAACACACAACAGCAGAGCTAAAAAAATAAAATAAAATAACAAGTAACAACATACAACCAGTATCCAGTCTATTACCAGCTGGATCAACAATACATTAACAATCCATTATTAGCTGGATCAATGACATCAAATGAAATTTACTATCCACAGTCAGCTGACTGACAAAAACAACATGCGTTTACTACCTATTGCCAGTTGAATTTAGAACTACACATTATGATCCAATACCAGCTGGATCAGTACCAACAATGTTATTCCAATCTATCATCAAATGGACTGATTGAAATAACTGCTTCAGAAAAGCACATTTACGATTGATTACCAAATAGAACAGTAACACCACCAAATAATAAACGTGTCGCCAATTCTACCATAAATCGGATTGACAACAGCAACACACATTTAGAATCTGTTACCTGTTGGATCGATTATTATAACAACTTCAATAACATTACCAGCTGAATCGATAGCAACAATGGATTTTTAAGATCCATTACCATTTGGATAACCAATACAACACCTATATCCCAGCACGAGCTGGATCAACCTAAACAACGTACATTCTACTATCCTTGACAAGGTCAATCGACATATACAACAACTATGAAACATTATAATGAACATGAACAACCTATAAACTGTTGTACATTACAATGCACTTAATGCACTTTTGCAACTCATTTCCAATTGGCTCGACCAGCCAGTCCAGTCAGTCCCCCTTAACACAGAAGAGCAGATTGCAAGCATCGGCAATGAACAAGGTCCATTATAGTGCATAAAAAAGTTTCGTGCCAGTCTGCACAGAACCTAATAAATAAATAAATTAAACTTTAATCCTAACCATATTAACTCTGTAACGCCGGAAACGGGACGTAATTACGGATCTTAAACCGAATTTAGATTACAATTTACATCAATCTCGCTGTGAGTAATGTTGACGGATAAATATGCAACTAATAAGGTACTTTGTTTAACAAATGGGGAGATACTAATAGCAATGAGGTTCCTGTTTTGCTTGAGGGGAGAGAGAGAGGAGAGAGAGAGAGAGAGAGAGAGAGAGAGAGAGAGAGAGAGAGAGAGAGAGAGAGAGAGAGAGATTAAAACTCACTAATGAATAAAACAATATTCATGAAGCGCATGATAATGAAGACGGATTTACTTCCAAAAAGAGGCGACCTATAAATTTCAGGGGAAAAATGATGAAGGGAGCAACGGCGTTAATAAGGATATATCCATTTTTATGCGGGACGCTTTATGTCATAATGTAATCATGGAAAAAAGAGCGGCAATTATTGAGACACTGACTTAAGGTTAATCCGACATTAAAACCATTTACCTGCGCCGAAATTATCTGGGAAGCGAATGAAAGCAATTTGGAGCCACGAAAGGTCTCTGCCGCCGGCGCATGATATATAAGCAACATCAATTGCAGTTATCACAAGCAAAAGGGAATTCATCAGACGGGAATTCCATTCCGCCTCGGATATTTGTATTCGGATGATTTGGCGTTTTAGAAAGAGAGAGATTGGAGTCTGTAATCGCCCTTAAACAGGCTGTGGCGGAACGATTTGGGTAGTCAAACGAGCTTCTGTAACGGAACGGAAAAAGCGCGCGCGGGGGAGAGAAAAAAATCTAATCAAGCGAGCATTTCTGTCTTCAGACGTATCCGTCTCAATCTAGGATCATTCCACAACGGTTCCCTGTCACATTAGAGGTCAAATCCCTTCTGGTAATACGTCTTCTCTTGTCAAAATTACAGGGATGATGAAAAAGCTAAATATAACGCATGATCCCTTCCGCAGCCCTTTATAAATCACGTCAAAGCCCGTTCCCCAGAGGCGTAGTGACAATCACTAAGCCGACCTCTAATACACATCGCACCAATAGAAACAACAGCCATAATCGCCCTTCAGAATACCCAGAATAAAGCTTACTGCGTGACCCATTGACGAGGTAAATTGTTTTCCCTCGGAAGGTTTGCTGCCTCCTCTTCACTGCACAGACAACGGTGACGTCTGCCGTGGAATATTAGAATAAAGGTGTTCGCCCTTTTTCGTTTTCGTCCGTCCGGCCTATTAATTCTTTCCCAAAAGCCTCCGGGGAAATGAAATGGGTAAAATGATGATGTCCCCACTCTCCGAGATTGCCAAAGGCTGCGATAAGGAAATGCTTTCATCTTATTTTGTCTCCGAGTCCCCCCCCCCTAAAAAAACAGCTATCAAGAGAGAGAGTAAATTTATTAAGAAAAACAAAAATATATATATTTTTACATAAACATATACCTTTATATATTTACAGTATATATATATATATATATATATATATATATATATATATATATATATATATATATATATATATATATATATACATATACAGTATGTGTGTGTGTGTGTGTGTACAAGAAGAGCTGGAAGACCAAGACCTACTTTGATGAGAACTATTAGGAGGGAGGCTGGAGATGAGTGGAGATTTGTGGAAGATAAAGCACAGGAAAACTGAGTGGTAAGATTTTGGAGGCCCTTTGCGTCAGGCGGCGATGATGTTATATATCGAGAGCTTAAGTCTACAGAAGATTTATGACCCAGTGGTTCAACCATAACTCATAAGTTGAGCAAATACTGTTGACTCTCGTTTCCACGATGCCACCTTATTTTGGGGAAATGTCTCAGTGGTTAATGTATATATAGACATATATAATTATATATGTGTGTGCATATATATATATATATATATATATATATATATATATATATATATATATATATATATATATATATATATATATATATATATATATATATATATATATATATATATATATAAGTAGGTACATACTGCAATTTATTACGCCATCGAAAAGACGTCTCGTCTTAGTAAGACTGGTTTTAGTGGAAAATAAGCCAGCAGTGTTTATCCTCAATGTTCAATCTAGGTTAAAAGGCTAATACAATGTAAGCAGCTTACAACCAATTTTACGTTCACTGTAGTCAGCAGTATTTTGGCACCTCTTCACGAATACTGTGGCGCAATCTCTGTCTTCCATGGAACCTTAAACTTCTTTCATAAAAATACCATTTATTTATAGCATATAAAGTGTCATTCCATGAATCTAGACTTTCCACTGTATCCCTATTCTTCTTGCTCACAGAGACATTTTAACAAACACACACACACATATATATATAGATATATATATATATATATATATATATATATATATATATATATATATATATATATATATATATATATATATATATATATATATATATAATATATATATATATATATATATATATATATATAATATATATATATATATATATATATATATATATATATATATATATATATATATATATATATATATAATATATATATATACATATATATACATGTTATAGGCCTATGAGTACGCAATAAGCTCCCTAAAGGACAAAGTGGGTGAATAAATGTAAGTGGAAGCAGAGAAAATATGCAACGGGTGCAACGAGGGACGTGACATATGGAGAGGTTAACTCTAAAATAATAGGGAAAAAGTGATGGTGAAACAAGCATGAAATTCGGCACAAAAATTCTTCTTGACCTTCTTTCTCAAAATCAACCTCCGGCCACACAGAATTTTGCCATTTTCATGGATGATAGGGCAGGTTTTCATTATGGCTTCCTGTGGATATGAATATTGCTTAATCACATTGGAATTCCTCGGTCACTCTCAGTTTATGTTAAGATACAGAAAGCAAGCCTTTAAGTACTGAGGTACATAATTCTGTTGCCTAGAAAACAACCAAGATGGATGTCACAATATCCATATTTCATATATCAAGTAAAAGGTTTGGTAATACACGGATTTGGGGCATTTCAGCTTGATAAGTTTATTTTTGTAGGTTAGATATGAATTAAATCTTTATTAACTCATTGTCATCCTCATTTAAAAAAATGGGAAATTAGCTCAATGTAACAGCGTAATAGTCTGGTGTCAGTGCAATACCAGAGCACACTGGTTGACATTATGACTGCTAGACTCAGCACGGGGTTCAGTGCTAAGTAATGGTACACGTCATTAGTTTCTGAAATGCTATTTGGCTAGCCCTAGTTCAAAGTCAAACAGCCGCACCTGAATTGACAGGATGTGCCAGAGCAAGAGGGCCGAGCCAAAGAAGAAGGGCTTTAGTCTTCTGAAAGGTGTACAGATCACATGGATGAATGAACGGGCTAGGGGTAGGATTATAACATATCTGAGCCTAATTGTATCCCATATCGGATAGTGCAAATATATTATATGGTGGTAAAAGGATAAACCCTCAGCCTATACGAAACAAAAGTAACGGCAACACAATCTTGGATATCGAAGTCTTTCCTAATGGGAGATATTAAGAATAACTAGAAGCTTTGTTGCTTGTGCCAAGAGAACACACATGAAAGTTTAGTGGACTCATCCGGTTACCTTTGCTACAAACTTTCCAGAATTTTACAACAATACAATGCCTATACCATTTGATTCCAAAAGGCCTGGCAAAGGTGATGGAATCCAGTAGACCTTAGAAAAGAACGAAGCTAAATATCATAAATCTTTTATGCTCAAGTTCAAAACCACAGGATTGGAAAGGAAAAGGACGTCATTTGCAAGACAAAAGATGATGATGCCTGATCTGCAAACTTCACACATAGTGCTCAAAAGGCAGGTGAAGGAGACGCAGAGGAATTTAAGAATGAGAAAGAAGGAATCTGCTTTATATGAAAAACCAGCACCAATCAAAAATTTACAACTGGCCATGACACTGCCTTTACATGAAAACCTGCAACATTGTGCCATCAACTAGCTAGATGAGAAACTTTTAGCCACGCTTAGTGCAGGAAACATTGTTTCCCAGGACCATATGCATCCCCCAGCTTGTCTGACATGTGTGTACAACTGGAAGAGCCTGGCCAAATTACAGATGGGTGCTGCTATTTCACAATGGTAGAACTTTATGATTTGTAAAAACAAAGACTGGAACAGCCAAATGCTGATGCTTTCTTTGTACATCAAACACTGTTGAAAGAACAGATACTTGCCCTTACCCCAAAAGTAGAGGCCTTCAAAAGGGAAGAGAGATTTGGCTTGCCTACAAGGGGAAAGTGGGAGAAGACTTAGCCACAGCATGTGACTACAATGATGCACTAATCATGGCCAAAGCAGCCAAGGTATTGAGTATGCAGATGCTTGAACATGAGACAGAATTTGATGGAACCTTAAAAGTACATACCAGAAGAGAATCTGTGCCACCAAGTTTGCTGACATTTATAAGTGTGTTGCAAGACGGTGGGGATATAAAACCCCAAATTAAATATGGACCATCATCTGTTGATCTAGATTTAGCACAACTTTTGTACTGCAACTGTTGCAAGACTTAATCATCTTCAACAGTTACCAGGCATTCCAAGTCAGGAGAACCTATGTTTCCAATTTACCTTGGTATTCTGGCCTTTGCGAAAACCAGAAAGTGTCAATTAATTGATAAATTTCATCAACATGGAATAAGCATCAGATACGACAGGGTTCTGGAACTGACAGAAAGGTTGGGAGAAGCAGTTGTAGCAAGGACTGTGGAGGAAGTACAGTAGTTTGTCCCCTACACTAAGAAAAGGGCTGTTGACAATTTGGACCATAATCCAAATGCCACAGCAGCACAAATATCCTTTGATGGGACAGGCATGTTTTTGTTACAGCATCCAAGCAATGATAACAAGGGTGAGGTCAAAAACTTGGTCTAAGTCACGCAATGGAACAAAAAAAAAAACTTCTCTTTCTGAATATTACACAAATGTATCACCTGCTCTATTTAAACTTCCAGTTGAACTGTAAGACACCAAGTTGTTCTACCTAAATACATTTCTCTTTAATATGAATGGCTTGAGGAAGTCACTATATTGGACAATAGTGAAAATGATGTGTCCACATCTTGGGCAGCACATCATGCCTCTCATAAGCAAAAGGTACTCTTTGAAGCAAGCTTGTCATCAATATTGCCTCTTTTTTAAGTCAGCTCACTACGCTGCAATGGATATTGCCAGAGCAACCACACAGTTTCTCAATCCTGGCCAAACCCCAGTTCTAGCAGCTGATCAGTCATTATTTCCAATTGCCAAGCACATCCAATGAGAATGGACTCTGCAGCATGGTGATATGGTTATCATGTTTGGGGGTTGCATTTAGAACTGGCAGCATTCAAAATTCTTAGTGATCTCTTGAAAGACAGTGGCTGGACTGCTGCTTTTACAGAAGCAGAAATAGCTGCTCCTACAACAGCAGATTTGTTTATCTCTGCTTCATATGTGAAGAGGGTATATCTAGTCCATCATGTGACAGACTGCAGATTATATCATCTGTGCAAAGCCACCTATTTGGCATATATCTAGGAAGCAGAAGAAAATGAGATAGGTTTTGGAAGCTGGATCAGAAAACGAGAGTCAGATTGTCCCACAATTGTACTTTTGGAATCTTGCACTTAAGCTAGAACTTTTAGTTTCCTTTTCATTAGGTCACACTGGGAGTCAAATGTCAACTTGTACAAAAATGTGCTGCAGGAACTCATACCTTTCTTTTTTTGCTGTTGACCATGAACATTATGCCAGGGGGCTTTCAAATCATTTGAGAGACGCAGAGGTTCCCAAAACACCACATTCGTTGAATTCACAAAGGGAAATTTCACTGTTCTTAACACTACTTGTCCTTTTTTCTTAGTGGCTACAGACCAAGCACAAGAGCAGAATAATGCACATGTGAACAGAGATGGTGGACCCATTGGCCTATTTGCAGACAGATGCTCTCAGAAGGTGGACAGTGGCTGGTTCTGAAGTTAGCTGCCTGACTGATGAGTCTGAGACTAGAAGTGAAGCTGATCCAAAATCTGATGGAAAGCATAATGATGAAACTGAAATTGTTCAGAAAAAGTTTCTTGAAATGGCTGAGAATCTAAGAAAAGTAATCAAACAAATGGGCAACCCTTTTGAGGTAGATTCATTGGATCTAATTGTGCGGGACTATCATGCAATTATGGACAGCAAAGTTAATGAA
Source organism: Macrobrachium rosenbergii (assembly GCF_040412425.1). Taxonomy (NCBI): domain Eukaryota; kingdom Metazoa; phylum Arthropoda; class Malacostraca; order Decapoda; family Palaemonidae; genus Macrobrachium; species Macrobrachium rosenbergii. Next base: position 6,966,257 of record NC_089781.1, read on the forward strand.
CCTTTGAGATCTGTCAAGGGCCTTGGAAATAACAATTCACAAACTTTACTGAGACTCAAGATTCTATGAGCCAGTATAAAGAACAAAATTTTACTCATCAGTCAGAAGATGCCAGCTACAAAGTTCAGGTACTGTCATTGCAAACCTCTTTATCTCATGCCAGAAAAGGCAGTACTATTTAAATGTATTCTTTCAACATGAAAATCAAAATTCCCCACCATCACTGACACAGAAAGGGCTGCTGCCTCTACTACAACAGCAGGCATCAGTGACAAAGAACCTACCACTGATATTATCATAGTACATGGTGCCACACTTTGTAAATGCTCTTAGACCAACAAAAGGGTCTACATTTGAGTCTTATGCAAAAGATAAATTCCTGTCCAAGGTACAGAAGCACTTACAGAAATACAAACAAGCACACATTGTATTTGATGTATATAGGGCAGAGAGTATGAATGAAAACAAACAAGAACAAAAAGGGGCACAGGATTTCGCTGCCTGCAGAGTGGTCAGCACTGTAAAACTTTTTGGCAAATGGGCCTTTCCTCAGGAATGACCAGAACAAAGCTGAACTATTTGCATATTTGGCCAACATGATCATTTCAACTTAAGCAGATGATACAACATGCATTATTGTCACCAAAGGGGAGCTGCACTCTGTAGCAAAGCTGAACAGGACACTGCTGACCTACAGCATGTGCTGCAAAGCATGAAGGCATCTCAAGTGCCATCATATGCAGTTCAGATACTGACGTCGTCATAGAAGTATCTAGCATGTAAGAAATTGGTTTGGACAAATTTTGGATTAAATTTGGAAGGGGAAAAGGCATGAGATGGATACCTATTTATGAAGTTCTAGCAGCCATGGACCATATGCCTTAGCCCTTCCTTTTTTTTTCATGCATTGAGAGGGTACGATAGTGTCTGCCTTTCATGGAAAGGTGAAGAAGTCTGCATGGTAGATGTGGACTGTTTCAGCGTGTGTTACACTCACTCTCACCAAACTAAGTTCAACACCAGCAGCTGAAGAAGGTGACGACTTGCAAATCATTGACAAGTTTGTGGCGTTAACGTACGACAGAAGCAGTTCATATAAAGAGTTAAATAAGGCTAGATTTGATCTCTTTCCAAGGAAGCAAAGAGCTCATAATGGCATTCCCCCTACAAGGGCTGCTCTTAGCATTACAAGAGAGCTGCCTGTCCAGCAGGGCACATCTGAAGCCCATCTTTAGTATACCGCCCAGTAATGCCCAGTCCAAGATAGTGGGGATGGCAATTGATGGTGCCTGTCTTCCATAAAGGATAGATGTGTAAGCAGTAGTAGAATCTTGCCAAGAACTGAATAAGTGTGGATGTAAGAAGGAATGCCACGGCAGGCGAAGTTCTACAACTCTGGATTTAGCTGCACAGCTCTCTGCAGCTGCACTTGCTAAAAATTGTGGCCATATTGGTAGGGCTGGTTCAGTTAATCTCTTAATTACAAAAAGAATATAAAAATGTGAATTCACAATCATTATATGGACAGTATGCAATTTTTGAAAGCTTATGGAATGGAAATATTTAAATCACATACAGTAAATTTACCATCATTTTGGAAAAATGTCAAGCCATGTTGGAATAGCCATATAGTGAGGTGGCCGGAGGTTGATCTTGATTTATGGGCATAATAAGAGTTCTTATGCCAAATTTGTTGGGTGCACACCCATCGGGTAAGACTATGTCAGATTAGGGCCACTTTGATTTGCAATCGCACTGTATCATGTATGCAAATGTCAGTTATTTTACCGACAATACTAGCATTGTTTTTTTTTGTGCTCATGTGCAAGCCATAGGCACATCACAGCATCAAATGTAAACCACCTCTAATACAAATACTGTAAAGAGATTATGTAAACAATAATTTTCTATATTTTACGAGATCTCATACTACATGATTTCGCGTTGCTGTTTTTTTAACAATCTGTAATAAATTTGTATATGCACATGTAGAGTAAATGCAAAGAACTAAAAGTTTTCCTTAACTCGTGGATTGTAAAGTCAGGAAATAGATTTAAAATACAACATTTTCAAGGAAGAAAGTTGTTTTAGGAGCAGTATCTAGGTATTTCCCCACACACTGAAACATATAAAATACACTTTTTTATTATAAATACGAATGTTTCTTACACTTAACTCATTCTGAAATTAATCTTATAAAATATCATTGTTACCAGATTAAACCAGATTAATATATTATCAAGGAATAATAATAATAATAATAATAATAATAATAATAATAATAATAATAATAATAATAATAATAATAATAATAATAATAATAATAATGAGGTCCTCTCTGCACCTCTCATTCCAATTCCCTCCAATTTACTCATAAGAAATTTTGCATTTGTCTAACAAAAATTAGAATGAAGTTGAGAATATCAAGGAAATAACTGGCTTTTGAATTATATTCGGCACTGAAATCTGCTTCTAAGCTGTTAATCATTATATAGCTAGGGGAACCTCTTTCAAATACGTTTCATTAAATATACTGGCCAGCTCGGTGGCATAAATTTCAGCTTATTTTTAAATTTTTGGTAATATTTCTCTCCCCGAGGGGCTTGTTATCCCCAATATTTACCCCGAATCCGACTTTTCTTCTCATTTAGGCTAAGACCACATTTCGTTGTTCTACAGAAATGAGAACCAAAAAAGACCCGGTGCAGGAACTGACATAATGGCCACCAGCAAACTACAAGAAAAATTTTATGTAGAGCGAATCCTTTTTCTTCAGTTAACGGGAACCTACTTTCCTCATAATTAATCAGGTGATCTTGAAATCATAACCCACAATCTTCTCAAGAAGTTGATGAGAAAAGTATTTCTCAGCTCATAATATAGCCTAGCCTATATTTTCGCCAATCGGTTACCGTATTGATAGTTCACGAAATATGGTCTAGTTTCAACCAGTGCGTAATTCAGCAGCATGACCCTTGGAACTTCAAGTTCTCCCAGTCTGTTGACACAAAAAATTTCCACCACTAGAAATCCAAAATTATGGGGATATTACAGAATTTTTGGAATTGGGAGTTGGGTAAACAAGAATTTTTTCGTCCCCGGGTACCCCAGTGCTGGACAGACAGATACCACTCGGTAAC